>NC_047584.1:33133636-33433636 GCF_011004845.1 Esox lucius | reverse complement strand
GCTGTTTGCTTGTTGGTTAGGCCTGTGCCTTTTTTGGCAAAACCTCTTAACCTGCTTATAAGCCTACTCTTCTGATCATCACCCTATGTAATTTCCTCCTGTATGGTGATATTGAGAGGCAGTGTGTGGAGGCAATCACATTTACCACCATGCTACCAATAATTCATTTGTGTAAACCAAGCAGCAATCCATCTCACAACCCTGGCTATGCCTACAGTTCAGCATAAACAGATATAATAGGCCAAGTCTCACTCACTCAGTCACTCTCTCCCTGTCAAACACACACACACACTCTCTCTCTCTCTCTCTCTCTTTCCTTACTCATACACGTACACAACGGGGGAGTCTTTCATGTGTCTGTCTTTCATGTGTCTGCGAGAAAAGTAGCCTACAGCCTTCAGTTCATAGCAGCCTTACAAAGTCTGCCGCGTTTTAAGTTGCCATGGCTGTTCGAAATGAGGCGGGAGTGACCGGGAGCCGCGAGGCGACCGCCGTCTCTCCTCCAAACCTAACCCTCACGCATCATCACCAGTGGGGTGAGCGAGCTCTGCGCTGCTGCTATGCTTGGTCGGGGAGATAGTGCAGTTATTTTCCTACACTTTCTGTTGGGCATAACGCTTGTGACTTTCTCGGTCACTGAAATGGACCCAAACCAAAGAGGACAAGCTACACGATGTCCTCTTTTAATTAGGTTGGTTCTTAACCTAGGCAGATGATCCACAGACTAGGGATACAGGCAATTTTCCCTGAACCATGTATTCCGACAGTTCTCATTGGCGAAATATTTCATTGAAATGAAGATTTGAAAATTTAAATATTTATTTGGAAGTGTTGCCTACCGCTATTCAATTGCTTAAGCCACATATTTCAGATCGTTTGAAAGGTTTAAAAGTCCACATCAGCGCGATTTAGTAAGAAAATCGGGTTATCACTGGTTTGCCTTGTCAGGGAGGATTTCGTATTAGGTAGGCTACGGTGTTCTTTTGCTTTTTACATTGAACCTGGAAAATATTCGCTTTTTATCCGAATTCATGTATTTCAACCTACATATCTGTATTTGAGTAATACCTTTGCGTTAAAAACCAAAGGAACTCTGCTGTGTAAGTATGGATACATGACTATATGTGCTATTATACGTTTTAACGTTTTAAAACGCGATGTGCAATTTCTTTTCGGGAACTAAAGCGTTAATAATTCCCCTCGGTTGGCAATAGAAGAGACGGCTGCGTGGGCTGCAAGATCATTTGAGAGTGCATTTTTCTCCTCCAATCCGCTGCACGGAGCTCACTCTCGATATGCCCAATGGGGAGAAGGGGTGGCTCTAACGAATTTGAATGAAGAGAGTATCTTTCGGCGCCATTTTCGAGTGAGCTGCGATTGCTTCAACAGCTGCGAGGAGCGGCTGCTGCGAGTAGGGCATGTCAGTGGCTGGAGCTGTCGAAAGAGAGACGGAATTATTTTGGAGACTCGGGGAAAAAAAGACAACGATATATAAAAACTGTCCCTGGAAAGAAAACAACTGGACGGTGAAATAAATCAAGGAAAGGGAGTCAAAGGCTACGCCGTATCGACCGGGGGAGACGTTATATAGCTAGTTAGCTAATGATAGCATTGCTAGCGAGAAGAAAGGGGTGTCTCACTTGGCTTCGATGCAGAATTGCAACATTTAGAAATAAATTTGCGACAAATTAGTGAACCTTTCTAAAAATAATCAAAAATTTGATAAAATTATTTCAAGCTCGAGTGAGTGGACTATGACCGGTGGAATTGACATTTTTGTTAATCTTAGTCCTTTTTTGTAACGTTCAATTTGAGCGGGAGGTGCAAAAGCGGGAGGCACTGGAGAAACAGACGGCATGGCTGTCAACAACAAATGAACTGACGCTTGATGTCGTTGGATACCTTTTGAAAACGATGTAATGATTAAAGACATTTTCATTTTTGTGTAAAGTGGAGGACGCATTTTCATGAGGTTTGAATTTTATTTACGTATTTTAGTTATTTAATTATAAAAACTTATGTAGTCGGTACATATTCAATATTTTATCCTCTACAGTAGAGGATTCATCTGATTGAAATAATTTCACAACATTGTTTTGTCGATTGATTACTGTTTGAACTAACTAGAGAGCTTTTGTTAGTGACCCAGCAAATCGAAAACAATATCAGCAGCTTGAGATGCGGTGTCTATTTGCCCAGTGACAGTCATGTGTGTTTTGAACATCCCGATGCAATTTGCCTTACGAATATCCTACGTATTGTAGGACATGTATGCCCACGCATTTTGTCTGTTCGAACAGTTGCGGTCTATTATACATTTTTTTTTATCTTTAGGTTATTTGACATGGCATCTTTTTTTGCATTGGATTGATCTGCTGCCTAGTTGATAAGTATGACAATGTATGCAGGGTAATGTGCAAATCGTTCTAGATACGAGCCTCTTCTAGATTACTGAATTGTTAAAAAATGAGAACGTAGCCAGTGCGCGATCACTTCTTGTCTATTTTAAGAGGGAGTGTTTACTCAGACAGTCGTTACAATGTGGCGCTCGCCTATGTGATTGCAACATGCGTTTAGCAAGTTTGCTACTGTGGCCAGAAGCCTACGTGAGCACACGCTTTTTTTAATACACATTGTAGCCTTCAAGCGGTTGTCAAGGCTGCTTGAATGCCTGTGTGATACAATGTTTAATCTGTTTTCACTCTCGACACTTATCACTAGGTATGTTGACAGAACATGCGCTGCATTAAAAAAAGTATTCTGCAGTAAAACTGGACTTAGTTGAGTGCTTTGCTGCAATTTTATCTAGCTGCCAGTTCAGGAACTTGTGCGCTTTATTCCACGGCGAGTCATATTCAATGGGGTAGGACAGGCGCTCTCACACGAGTAATACTTTATTCCTCCCGTTTTTCTGACCCTGCTGAATTCGTGGCGCTGTGTATAACGTATCTCCAATTAAATGTAGACCTAGCCTACACCACAAGGAAATGTAAATATTTATTTACCACTATGTATAGGCAAGTTATTTCGACCGTTTTTATCCTGACCTTTCGGCTAAACAATTACAGTTATGCCAAACAATCTTCTTATTTGTATAGCCCAGAACGGCCTCTTTTAGTCAACTTAAAAGCAGGCGACTCGATGTTCTGCCAATGCTGTTGGGGTCAAATGTCCCTGACCTGTCAATTATCTTAATTGATGTAAAGGTTTCTGCTCTTGTCATGGGATGTCAAAATAAGGTTAACGCGAATGAAAACGTAGGCGGTTTTCCACGTGTCTTGGTCCCAGGCGCTTTGCATTGAGGCAGCTGGCATGTTTTTTTATTTTATTTATTAGTAGATGCTTTATTTTTTTTACCTAGGCTATTCCGATCAATTGAACACTTCCTACTAGTTTATTTTTAATGTTCTCATATGTTCAACATTAAATATGTATAAATACTCATTTGGGCATTTTTCTCAAACTTTTCTCTTGAATTTTGATTTCTCTTGAGTTTGATTCCGTCGGTGGTTTAATTTAGCATAACGTTTTCCCGGGGTTATATGTCTGTGTTGAATCTGGCCTGTGTAGTATAACCACGTATGGATTTTCAAGGTATATTAAAATGCGTGCTTTTGAATCCAGGCATAGTATTACTCAGAACTCAGTCATATACAGGGAAATATATGTTAGACTTAACATAAGATGGTGTGTATTGTGCGAGTATTACTGTGTAGAGTACCTGTGTATTGTCATGTACAGTGTTCATCATCAATCAGGCCACCCTACTATGGCCAGCTACATCAGATTGGTGTTTATTTTGAAGTACCTGCCCAAGGTTTCCGGACAGTTATAAAATAAAATGTCTAATTACATATTCATTAATTAGTTTTCCTTCCAGAAAGAGTAATGGAGTTTAAAAGCAGCTTTTCTGCATGGCCTACAAGCACCCTGGCAGGAGTTTACTTCTGTTTAAAATATGAATACAAGTAAACTGCTGATTGGCTGGGTCCTCTAGACCACTGATTAGACAGGTGTAGTTCTGGTGGCATTTTGTTCCTGTGATCTGTGCCAAACTTAGTGTGAGGGAAAATCCCTCAAAACCACACTTTAGAGGTGGTAATGCGTGAGTTTTTTTGTTTGTCTGTTTCTTTCTGTATGTAAATCTTGATAATATGAAATTGTTGCGTTGTCATTCGACAGTAAAATGTCAAAATTTGAAAAGTGGTGTGTTAGGTCTGCATGTCTAGGTTAATACCGTGTGGATAAGATTGGTTTGTTCATATGGTTGACTTGAAGTGGCAAGTTCAGATGTTGTTTTTACCGCCTTGTTACACCTCTGCTTTCCAGAGGTGGGAAGGAAAACGAAAGCCTCCAGTGCAACATAAGTCAGCGTTGTTGTGAGCGTGGTAGGTAGCACACGCTCCCCGCTACAGCAAGTTTTGTCTAGAATGTTCTCAAGAAGTGGCCCTTGTGTTGGCACAGTAGTATATCCAGGAAGTGGACGAAAATTAAGTGGCACAGGCCACTTTATAATACGCATTAAAAAAATTTTTGCCTCATGCCTATTCTTGGGCCTGTAACGTATTAGCGCTTGCTCAGTCATAGTCGTAAAAAGGAACAACTCTTCCTCGGTGCCAGTCGGCTGAGCTCAGCAGTGAACAGTGTGTCGGTCTAGAACGTTAGTATGACATTCTGTGACTCATCATTCTGTGTTCTCAGGCCCCTCTGGCAAAATGGGTTCCCACCCCCATTTCCTGGTGGAGTTGTGCTGCCTCTGTGCTCTCCCTCTGTGCTCACGTGTGGTGGCTGGTCTACAGAGAAACACCCCGTGCAGCAGAAACTCAGCCATATTCAGATTCACCATGATGCAAGCAGGTTTTCACAGGTTTTGTTGTTATTTTCCAGAGCTCATGCACGAGGAGAGGTTCCGCTGCTCAGTCCTATCAAAGGCAGGTCATAAAGAAGCAATAATGGTCTCACTGGTTAAACAGGATACTACTTAACAGGATCCTGTTGTTTTTACTTTTTTGTTTTGTTTTGATAATTGGTCAGTTGTGGGGTTCCACGTTTTCATTTCTTGTTTGGAGTTAATATGTTAAAGGTCTTATCTTCCGCCTTTAAGTGTTTGGCTACTGTTTGGATGTCACAACTGCCTGTATCATTTGAAACCTATCAAGTTCCTTCTGACGTGAATGCATTTTTCCTCGGCTGTTTTGCATTTGCGGCAGTTTTTGCATAGGCCACAGTGCAGGCCTAGTGTCACATTTGCACACAGCCATGATTACACCTGGACCTTCTACTGAATGGAGCCCCCTGTAATATATGCCTACCAAGAACAGGCTCTTGGTTTTGTGTGATGCAATATTTTCATTGTCAATTTGTACGTTTGTAATGGTGGGTAAAATGTTACACCTCCTTGTGCAGTTTTTGGATTTATTAGCGTTTTATACAGGACAGTGTAAAACCTTTTAATCTCCTAATAAATATAGTTTAATCTTTAAGTAGAACAGTGTGTTGTGATTGTAGTTTGAATTCTGTGGTTTTTCTGTCCGAACTCTAAACACAGTGGTTATGTAATGATTCTAGACTGCAGACAGGTCTTGGAGTGTTCTTTTAAGTTAACACTGATGCCAATATTAAAAACCCACTTATTTAAATGTTAACAAATGTCTGGTTGTGCCGTTATGTTCATTGTCCACAAAGTCTGACTTCCCATCTCATTGAAACAGTGTATTTTACCAGTCACTTCAGCCTGGACCGAAATACTAACCAATCAAGATCTTGGGGTCATTCTTCAAATGTATTGTCTGTGTTTGGTTGCTTTTCCACAAAACTAAGAGGACCCTTGGAATATTTAAAAGGAGATCATGGTGCGGGGGGGGGGGGGGGGGGATAATGTATGGGGATGTGATAATGTAACCATATGGGGATGTGATAACCATAGTCTAGCTCTGTTGGGCCTCTCCATATGAGGATGTGATAATGTAACCATAGTCTAGCTCTCTGTTGGGCCTCTCCATATGGGGATGTGATAATGTAACCGTAGTCTAGCTCTCTGTTGGGCCTCTCTATATGGGGATGTGATAATGTAACCATGAGGGATGTGATAATGTAACCGTAGTCTAGCTCTCTGTTGGGCCTCTCCATATGGGGATGTGATAATGTAACCATGTGGGGATGTGGCATGAGGGATGTGATAATGTAACCGTAGTCTAGCTCTCTCTTGGGCCTCTCCATATGGGGATGTGATAATGTAACCATGTGGGGATGTGGCCGTAGTCTAGCTCTCTGTTGGGCCTCTCCATGTGGATAATGTAACCATAGACTGGCTCTATGTTGTGTGTGTGTGTGTTGCTATACATTTTTAAGGGACCCAAAATGTGGTGTTTTATATGGTTTTACACACATGTGCGCACACACAATTTGTAAGGCTTCTCATGAATTTGTAAGAAAAGCATTACAGAATAACTTTACTCTGAGTTGGGGCTTTTTTTAAAGCCAGGGTGAGTTTTGGCCAAAGCGTGTCGTTAGCTGACTGTGTGTGTGTGAGAGAGTGTGTGACTGGTTTGGATACTTCACACACACTGAGCTTGGATTCTAATCTCCCTCTGCTGGTTTTCTGGTATGCTCTTCTCGTGTTGAGATGATAACTGTAGTGTGGCAGGCGTTGTGTTGGCGTTTACGAGCCTGTGAGGGTTCTGATGTCATTTTCTCTGAGTCCTGTACCACGGCAACCTCGGTTTGGGCCTCTAAAACGGCCAGCTTCGAGCTTCTGCTTTCTCTACTTCCTGTTGATGGCTTTTCTGGCCCGGCAACAGCTTCAGAGGGGGACGGCAGCAGCTTGGTTGGATTGGTGCGTTGACACAACAAAACACCTCAAGCTCAGAGTTAGCGGGGTGTTTCTGGTGGCCGACAGGGTGGTGTGGAATTCATGAAGTACATGAATTTCTTTAGTTTCCTGTATTGGCGGAGGCAGGTGTTTTTATTTATTTTATAAAATATAGATTACACTCCCACGTAACTGGTATGTAGAGTTGAAAGCTGGTTGTGTGAAGGATATCAAGGTTTATGTTTCCCCGCATACAAACAGGGATTAATGCAACTACGCACACGTTTGATCTCAATACCAATATGTCTATGATTGGCTTGATTTTTAAATGTGCTGAATTCTGTTTAGACCTCTTCTCTTCTACATGGATGGAGGAGCCACGAGGCTTTCCAGCTTCCTCTCTTTGTGCTCCCAGTCATAAACATTAATATACTTGAGTACTACCTTACACTTCGAACTTGTATGCAGAATTTTAATGGGAAGATTTGGGCAATATGTTGAAACTCATTGGATGTACAGTAACATTCTATATGTGACGTCAGAGCTCAAACACTGTGCTTCACAGCTCTCTGGGGTTTTACTGACAAAAAGACAGAACAAGAACCCCATCCCTCCTGTTAATCGGGCAACTTTTTAACATTTTTGTCTGAGGGGAAAGAGGACTCAAATATATTTTGGGGATTAAAATTACAGTGAGGATTAAAACAGGCCTTTACCCTGTGCTCAAGCCATTCAAGACAAATTCCCCCAAGTCCATATTTTCACTTACCATTTCCATTATCATCAAACCTAACACACTGAAGGTTTACAATCACTTCGTTTGATGTATAAGTAAAACATGACACCCCTGGTTTTTCTGAACAGAATAAACCTGTGATGGTCTGTTGAAAAGGAAAGGCCAGGCAGAAGATGCACCTGAATGCACTCCTGAATCTTTTCTGTGTGCAACAAAATTACAATCTGAAAGGCTCTATGACAGCCTAAAGCGGTAAGATCATATTTTTTGACTTCGATAGTCATGTTGGCCATAGAACAGGCTTTGAGATTATGCCCACCTGACCCAGATTGGGGCTGTTTTTGGGTTGCATAAACAACTGCCGTGGTTGTTATGGTACGCTCGCAGGATTGCATTTCAAACTAAACAACTGACGTTGTCGTCTTTTACACTGGCTACATAGTTGAAGAATCTTCTTTTGAGTCAGAGGTGTATTGAACTTACTGTGTGACCACTGAGACAAGTTACCACAAAAAAGCGTAGTAATTGTTTTTGATTGTGGTGTTGCACCTACCTCACATTTTCCAGAAATATTTGTTTCGTATTGGAGGTTTTTCCTGACTGTATTTTTTTTTGTGGACTTTTTTGTTAGTAATTAATGTGGCAAAACATTTAGCAGAAAATGTAAAATCACCAGTGTCGTTTTGCTTTTCATATTCCCTCTGTAAGGAAGTGTTACATGTAGCCTCATCCACACGGGTCACTTCCCACAGTTGTAACAGGTTGACATGGTCGTTTTTTCATCTACTTTGCTCTAAGCCCGTGGGTTGGTGCCCCACTCAGTTTGCCTTGTGTTCTGTGGGAATGGAGCTGCTGTAGTTTTTGCTGGATTAACACCCACAACTGCATGACTGGTGTTTCTATGGCAGAGAAGGGCTCCTATTTATAGATAACAGGCCTGGTGTAAATTACTATAAACAATAAACTAAACCTCCGCCACCTCCCTGCCTGCCTGCCTGCCTGTACACACACCCTTCTCCAGAATATGGTTACCGTTCGTCTGTTAGACAGCACATAAAACTCCCTTATTTTAAGGATATATTAACTCTCTGAAAGACATGGAGACACCCAAACCAAGTTTGGACTGGTCAGCTTTAGGTTTAACTATATGAATGCTGACATCTGCAGATTTGAACGTTACTGGATTTTGTCAGTTGGTTTCCATTAATAACTTTGTTCAGAGACTATACATCATTTTCAGACCTCTTCATTTTCTACATAATGTTGTGTTATGGATTTATTTTATAATTAATACAAAAAAATTGTCTTCAATGTGCTACACTGAATACCCCATAATGACAAAGCAATACAAATTTTACAAATGCCCCAATGTAATGAAAATTAAAAAACAGAAATATCCCAAAGCCATTTCAACAATACCTTGGTTGTGTGTATCTGGTTGTTATGCTGAAAGAATAATTTTCATCCCAGTCTGAGGTCCTGTGTGTTCTGGTTCAGGGTTTGTTTTTGTGTTTTAAATTAATCTCTGTTTTTCTCTATTTATCTGTCCCTTAATCTTTACCAGTTACCCAATCCTTTGCTGAGAAGCATCCCCATACCATGATACTCCATCATCCATGCTTAAGGCCTAATCATTTGCTTTTGCTTTCCTTAGACCAGAGAATCCTTTTGCTAATGCTTTGTGTCCTTCCAGTGGCAACGTCATGTGTTCTTTACTGCCATAAAGGCCTGATTGCTGCTGCAAAAATGGTTGTCCTTCTGGCAGATCACTGCAGATTCTGTTACCGTGGCAATTGGGTTCTTGGTCACCTCCCTGACCAAGGCCCTTCTTGGTTATTTTGTTCAGCCAGACAGCTAGCTCTCTGAATAATCTTGGTGTTTCCAAACTTCTTCCATTTCAAAATGATAGAAGCCACTGTTCCATCACTGCTATAGCATTTTTTTAAACCTTCGTCATATGCTTTGACATTTCCATCTCATAGATCTTAAGAGATTTCCTCTAAATGTTTTTGCTTTGACATGTATGGTGAAATGTGGGACCCTCTATCGACAGGCCTTTCTAAATCATGTACAATCAATTGAAATAGCCACAGCCGGACTCTCAAGTTCTAGAGACTCTCAAGGATGATCAAAGGACAAAAGATACATCTGTGTTTAATATAGTGTTGAGGCAAAGGATCTGAATATTACAGTAGTCATTTCAGTTTTTTATTTTCAATAAATTAGCACAAATGTTACTTTCTTCTCTCTCTTTCTCTTTTGCTTTGTCATTATGGGGTATTGGGTGTAGGTTATTCAATTTCAAATTTCCTGGATGTGTCCAAACTTGACTGGTACTTTATTAAAATTTTTTATCAATTATAATTTAACCCTAGCAGCTAAATGTGGATAAAGTGAAGGAGTCTCTATACTTTCTGAAGGCACTCTACATTTCCACAACTAAGCGTCTGAGTGTGACTCAAACTTCACTCATCTCATGGTCTTTGGTGCTGCTCGTGGCAAGGTCAGGATGCAGGTTCTTTTTTGTGGTGATTTTATCTGGGTTTTTTTCAAATTCCACCGGTTCCCTGGTATGGTGTTAGGCGCACTACTTTTAAGATGTGTCAAAGGGTGTGTGAGAAGCTTGCACAAGTAAATGTTGCACTGAACCTTCAGCACAATTGCAAAAGCCTCATAGGTTCTGCCAGTCACAGTAAAATTATTGTGTGTGTGTGTGTGTGTGTGTGTGTGTCATGTTATAAAAAAATAGAACCCTATAATGATATATTTCCCTGTAAAATTAATGTCAAGTAAAAAAATTAATAATAATGTAGATTTTATATTTTTACCTAATGTACAAATTGACTTCCATAATTTGTGGCTTTTTTTTTAATGGGATACTGGTTTATTTGCGACCTAAAATAAGGACAATTTGACTGTCCATTGTACATAAAATCAGTTAGCAAAAAAATGAAGTTGTAAAAGGCAACAAAATCGCTCAACTAGTCTGGTTGTAAGGACAACAGTGTGATTGATTTAATCCATTAAATGACAAAAAACTTTAAATGTACTTCATCCCCCCCCATAGAAAAATTATCAGCCAGCATCTTTGTAAATATTTTTTTCCCCCTAGTTGACAAACTACTCTTAGCCTATACACACAGAGTATGAACATATTGTGTACACAATTGTGTGTTGAAACCTAAATTCAGATTGCACTTGACAAGAGAAGGGTTTGACATCGATGGTGGGGGGTGGGGGGGGGGTCATGCCCCCGTGTAAGGGAGTCACTTGACCTTTGCCCTCAGGGTCAGGTGAGTCTTTGAGTTGATGGTTGGGAGCGTGAGTGCCTTAGGAAAGGGTTAAAAGACTGAAGAGTGTGAAAAGGACATGCCCAGACACACTACCCCCTTAGCAAGAGAACAGGGGAAGGTTAGTGTGTTGTGTGGGGATACTGGGTTATTGTAACACCTGGTCAGGGGGGACAGCAGTCAGGATTCATCTTGGCCCACCAGCATAGTCTCAAGCCACCTCTAATCACCTGGTCCACGTGAGTTCATTTATGATGGTCGTTGAGCTGAGGATAGGAAAATATGCCCAGAGAATGTGTGACCTAATTATTATTTTTTTTTTTTTATCAGATCAATTTAAGTTTAATTTAATATTTCTCTCAACTGGGGTGGTGGAATGCATTTTAGTTATTGAAATATATATTGCAATTTATATAAAGTAATTCTGTGAGCTGTAGCTTAGCTACTGGTTTGGAGAGGGGTTTTAAGGTGAAACACACACACACTGTTTCATTCTTTATTACACAAACAATTCTTTATTGTACAATGATTCACTTTTTACATTTCATTAAAGCATCAATATTCAAGCAGTAATGCCAGGGAGTTGTTTTTTTATGACCAAAGTGCACCTTGGTTGTCTCAAACTTTCAATTAAGAAATTAAATGGGGTAAAAAAAAATGACAGGTCTAACTATGGAAGTGTTGTTCTTCTTTACTTGACGTTAATATGAAACCCCTAAAAACCTCATTTGAAAAAAAGAAAATATTGAAGTGTTCTCTTCATATCAAGTCACATGTGGTTTGCAATTCTGCAGATTTAGTTGTCAGTTGCTATTTGACTCATTCTCTGAGTGTTAATACAAGGAAACTGGGCTTTCATGTTAGTGTATATTATAAAAAATCGCAATCTTTAGTTTTCTCGACCCACCTTGTGTAAATTAATATTTGTGTCTCTGAGAACAGTTGGGGGGGGGGGGGGTGTTCCTCTCACTCTGTCCTGGTTAAGTACACCAGGAGTGTGATTCTCTATTGTAGGAAATATCCTGCTGACCACAATTGAGCAGGAGTTATCTGTGTAAAAGACACAGGGAGTCCTTTAATAGTGAAAGTTCTAACTCGTGCTCTCTAAAATCTTATATTGAAAATGAAAATAAATTGGGGAAAAATGTAGTTAAAAAAACATTTGCTTGCTTGTAAAAAGACACATTGATCTGAAAATTAAATAATTAAAAATCTTGAGTACAACAAGAACAATTCTAGTGTGTAATAACTTACGTTCTCAAAAAGTAGTGAAACTTGAGTGAAAATGTAGTCTTTTAAACATATAGTTGGTGAAATATTATTTTGCTTACAGTCAGTGCTGCTGGTCCTTTACAAATTAGTAATACATAATATTTATAAACTATGTATTTGTTTTTTAAAATATTTTTTGCTTGTCTCATGTGAGGCTGGGGGCCCTCTGAAATAGCCCAGTGTCTCCCTTCTCAACATCTACTTAGAGTTTGGTGACATAGTCATTGTTTGACCATCACTATAGACACTTGTTTATGGAATAGAAAAAAAGTGCTGTTGTGTCAAATGCCTATAAAGTTTATTTGAAGCTTTGACTATGTCCTGTCAGTCCAGTTCATACGCTTGTTTTGGCTCCTTCTGGTGTACACAGATTTGTTGTCCTGTTTTTCACACTGATAAGTTACAAAGATCTCTGTCTGGGCTAAGGGGAGTTAATCATTAATGAACGATTGTCCTATTTTTAGTTTTTCTTTGGTTGAGTTGGTTACAGCTGTAAATAAAAAATAAAAAAAATAATTGATATCTAATGGAATATCTGATGGAATCAGTTGAAGTGGGCAATATTTGGAACCAGTGTAATATTTTTTTTTTACTCAGATGGTACATACATTTTAAGGTGCCTGGGTGGGACAGCCGTTCAACTCAATAGTAGTAGTAGTAAGTGCCTCTTAGTGAAGTGTTAAAGTCACTATGTCCATAATGCCAGTTCATCCCACACCATAATGATCGCCACTCTAAACCGTTGGCCTGTGTTTCTGCCACATCTTTCAATAGCTTCCCCTTTGAGCAGAGGAAGTTAGGAGGATGTTTCATTCAGACTTTCGTCAACGTTCTTCTATTCAGTTGACTGAATGTGACTTGGCAGCTTTATTTATAGCAGTTTATATTTTTAGTTTTTAATAACTCATGACATGGACATTGATCTGGTGATTTGATATTTATTTATTCGATATAATGGTGACAGCAGCGCTCCCAGTCATCTTAGATGGTGTGAGTAATAATGAACTTCCAGAATCCGTTCTTGAACTGAGCTCGTCAAAATTAGCATTGCAATGATCATATTTGTATTGCCATGCAAATAGAGTATTTTAAATGCCAACATGTCTGGGGTTTTGTACTGCAGATATAATCTTTGGAAATAACAAGGCTGTAAAAGATGAACATGAACAATCTTTCCTCTATATCTGAGTCTTGGGGCCAGATTGATAAACATTCTTCCACTGTTTAGCAAAACCTTGCTGAAGTTGAAACAGAAATCACCTGTTAAATTAGGCTAATCCAGTCTTGATCTGTGACACACACACACACACATACGTGTGACCTGTTATAGAGTAGAGAAGAAGATAACATGCTCACTGCTTTGTCCTTATTGGCCTGTTCACCTGTATTCACTTCGTTCTCTCCTCTGTTGTGTTTTTCAGATGACTGGAGTCCTGTAGTTCCCCTCAGCCACCGAAAGACAATCTGGATGCTGCTTTCTCACTGTGTGTGTGTGTGTGTGTGTGTATGAGTGTGAGAGAGAGAGAGAGAGACTGTTTGTCAGGGGCGGGAGCTAGTCAGAGGAAGAGTGTATGCAGGAGAGGGAGCGAATCAGAAGAGGATGAGTGTATGCAGTGACTGCTGAGGGCAGAGAGGTGTGTGTGAGAGGATGACAGGGAGTGTGTATGAGAACGAGGATGACGGGGAAGGCTATGTGTTAGAGGATGACAGGGAATTTGTATGAGAACGAGGATGACGGGGAGGCTGTGTGTGTGAGAGGAGATGACAGGGAGTGTGTATGAGAACGAGGATGACAGGGAGGCTGTGTGTGAGGATGACTGGGAGAGTGAGCGAGGATGAGCGGGTTGTTGTGGTGGTGGTGCTGTAGCAGCACAGAATGGTTTGTGGGTAACGGAGAGATACAGGCCATGCTGTGCTGCAGCAGTAACGCCAGGGAAGACTGGGGCCCAGAACCATCCGGAAGAGGCTGTGTGTGTGTGTGTGTGTGTGTGTGTGTGTGTGTGTGTGTGTGTGTGGGTCCACCTGCCGTCCCCGGCTGCTTTGCTGTAGCAGCACGTAAATATTGGAGTTAAACTACTGCTGAAGCCTCCAGTATTGATCGTGCTGCTGAAGCAAAGCTGACCACTTGCCGACCGGCGTTGACCTAACCGCAAGTCCCTCTGCGTCCCTGCAACAAGACGAGGAAACCCCCGCAAGACATCGTCTTCAGGACAGGTACAATCAGACGTGGTTGACAAGTGGAATATTGTCCCTTTTGCTACTATTTGTTTTTGCTGGAATTTAGGATTTTAGTTCATCATTCATTGTTTTGGAATATGTTAATGTATTTTTATATCCACTTGATTATTTTCTTTGCACATTAAATTATAACTTGTTTGCATGATTTCGTTGGCCCTTAATGTTTTGCTTTTGTATGAAAACTCCCCCTTGCATTTTCTAATAAACGTTTTGAAATCACGCACATTTTCCTTTTTTTATTTTATTCTCATTACACCAAAGGTTTGCTGTTCAGGGCAGTTATTGTATAGGCTGTAACAACAGGGCTAATATGCTGTTAATGTATCCTTTAATGCCAAAAAATAATTGGCGTATAACCATTCAAATACACGTAAATCTTAATAGAGAATGTAACTACTGAAACGGGTGAGTTCTGAATTTAGCAAATATTTTACTAGTAGTAAGTTATAGCTGGGGCACCAGCTCTTAAAAGTCTCAACAGACATAATTCGTTACAAATTACCCACGTATTATTTTGGGAGAGACGAACCTATGTGACGTGAATACACCAAATAAGTGTTGGTAGACACTGGAGGTTTACGACCTACGTATCTGTCTAATTTGACGGGTTAGGGCTTGGGCCCACCCGGAGGCTAAATTGGCTTTTAGATATTCGGGAATAATGTCCATTTGAGTGTGAACGGAATGTGTAGGATATAATAATGTAAAACAGATTTTTGGTATTTTATGGTGGTTTCTTTCCCGTGGCAATTTTATTTTCAATAGCACAAGAAAATGGCGTCCTCTGGACATTTTCCTAAATAAGTAAAATTGGGGTTTGGCTTAATCCTATATAGCATAGTATGGACTAATGAAGACTGAACGTAGTGTTGTTCGCTTAGATTAGCTTGGTATATTTCTTGCAGCAGGCCTTAGTGTCAACACCTCTTCATGCACTTTTGAGGGAATGTTACCTGCGAGTTTTACCTTTTCTACAGCAACGTGTTCACCGCGTATGTAACACCTGTGATTGGCTGATCTGGCGCGTAGACGGGGCAAGTTTGACCGTATAGTGGCGTAGAGGTCCGTCATCCGTAACCTAACTCTGAAACATGCGAGTTATGATTTTATGACCCCATGCAAGCCGGACTCGACAACACAGCCTTTCGCTACATTGCCTAATACTAACTCACCAGACTATTTTTCTGTCAATGTTATTTTAATGAGTGCAACATTACAATGCTTGATCAGCCTATTAAGGTGCACTGATTTCAGATTTGCTTTCAGGGAATTTAAGCTGCCGGTATTTAAAATGTCACAATGACATTCACTGACGTGGTCTGCGTATATGCTACCGATAGGCCTAGTGTCCATTCGATCACTAGTTTACAAGCAGATGGTCTTCACAGGATACCCTACATATTGTTTGTGTCAGATAAGATTTTAATCTGATTTTATACGGGAAGTTGTCACACATGGTCTAAGAACCTCTTCGCATGCTGTCAAGACGAGTCATAATGTATATCACCTGCTGGTTTTTCTACAGCCTGTAGCTTATTTGTTATTATTATTATTGAAAAACGTAAGTAAATTGATTTCCTGAACTATTACTTGGCTATCAGGCCCGATTTCGTGACATTTGTTATGCGCAAACTGCAGATCGCTGCAATCCGGTAAAGGAAATGGTTTTATCACTCGCTGCGAAGGACAGATAAACGGTTTATAGTGCGTGGTTTCTAAGAAAATATCCTATTTTTTGGGGGCTAACTTTTTTTGTCTATAAGAAATGAAAGCAATGCGCCCACTGTTCATTTGGTCCCAAAGTGATGCGCAGCCCACAAGTTAAGCAGCTGTGTTTGATAAAGCTAAGTATGATTGTTGCCCTTAAATGTGTAATTGAGACTAAATGCTAAATTATGTCAGCTGACCTAGGGTATAGGCTTTGGTGATTTATTTATATTTTTTTCAGTTGATTATAATTTTTTTGCGGGCCGTGTGTGTGTGTGTGTGTGTGTGTGTATAAAGTTTGTAGGGCCTATAGACTAAATTCCACCCTAGTTGAAAATAGCTCTATATGCATTAATTTATTTACTTCCCAACATTTGTCAATGCTTGTAATTATCGAAAGAGAATTCCAATTGTGATGTTGACAATTGATTTACGTTTTTTGTCTTCAACTATTTTGAAGAGCCCCAATTTCGTTTTATTAATTCCTAATCTACAGTCAAACATTCATTGAAATCCTCTATTCACCTGGGCCAATGGGCGAAATTGCCTTTTCCGGCATTGTTTTGTGAAATTATTTGAGAATATTAATTGAAATGTATAGTTTTATGCCACATCTGTAGATGAGGTGCGTTTTAAAAATGAAATGTTTGAGAATCGAAAAATATTGGCTGCCCAGTTCATCGCCGCGCATTTGATGTAATCAATTATTTTAGATTTGGTTTGTTCCGGTCATAAAATTGTGCATTTATTCACCGTTTTTGTTCATATTATTATTTTTAAATCACTTCAGAATAACAGGCAATAGTCAGACAGGTGATATAGCTAGTCTATAAAATATTTAATAAGCTTTATTTTTATAGAAATTATCATAATACACATGTTATAATTATTTGGTCAACTACATATTTGGTCAATTGTTCTGTTATTGTAAGTGAACCTACAGTTCTGTTGATTGCGCAATTATCGCCACATAGGGCATTTGAGGCGCCGGCTGAATTGTTTTTAGTATATTGAATTTATTTGAACTTTTTATAACTAATATGATGATATGGTTATGTAATGTCGCCATGCATGTTGTCAACACTTTCACATTTCATGATCACCCTGCAGTCAGCCAAACCTTTGTAGCATCAATGTATCGATCATGTCTATTTAATAAGATATACATCAGAATTGTTTTTAGTATTTGTTATATATTATAAATGTAGTCATTATAGAAAAGAGAGACCAATTTAACATTTCCATTGCCTTATTTGCCCGGCAACACTTGGGCTATATATAGGCCTATACATGCCGTGACGTCGGTCTTGAATTCTGGTCAGTGCTTACATCATAGGTTCTTAGGTTTATGGTCTGATCCTGGGATTTCGGTCAGGATTTCGTTTCCTCCAGAAAAGTGAAAACCGCAGGACAGGACCAATGAACACTTAATATTTTACATAGCGCATACATGTGAAGCTTCCATGTTATTTTGGCCTGTAAGACGACGCACTGCCACAATGTTCCTTGAAAGGTGTGGCCTGATGTAGACCTATGGTTGATATAGTGCAATGTATACTTCTTTTTTTTTTTTTTTTTTACAGTAACCCAATCTAAAACTGAAATTATATTTAGTAGCTATATTGTGTAGCTATGCAATTATAATGCAATTATCCACTTGCGTAATGGATGCATATGCATAGCGAACCACAAACCATGGCCATTTATTAAGAGCCGTGGCATTTTAAGTTGAGCCACATTAACATCCACTGGGACGGTTGATTCAGGCTCTGTCGCATCCCAGATGTGCATAATTAGCTGTTGCAAATGGAATTTCTGAATTAGATAGGCATATCAACTTTCAAATTTCCACCACAATTCCCTTTATTACAGAAAAATACCAACGTGCATAGTGGTCATAAGGTATAAATACTAAAGACCAAAACATTGTTTCGTAATAATGAAAACGAAGTAATAAAAGATGTAAGTCAAACAGATGTTTTTATAGGCCTGGTTATGCAACATTTAACCATGACCGCTGCGGAGGTTGAATCGCGCAACGAAGATGGATCCACTGGGAAGGCCAGCATCAAACCAGATTTGGGAACACTGCAGTGTCCGTAATGTCAGTATTTCATCTGACCTGAGCTGTGTGCGCGCCCACGGCGAGGCTTCACCCGTGACGTCGATTGGGAAAGTGCGTGTGTAAAATAGCAGCCACAACGTTGGTGGAACCCCCTTTTAAGTCTCTAAGAAATTAAAATGACAAATAGCAAATTTAAGTTTTATTAGGTAAATGATGAGGCTGGTGACAGGGTATGGGGCTCTATGGTGGCATTTTCACAACAACAGACTCATTCATTGCAATGCAAAGGGAACCAAACTTAGACATTCATGTCCGGTGTAAATATGATTGGTTTAGTCAGGCATCCAAATTCTGATATTAGTGACACTAACAGTTCTTTTAATCACATCAGATCTTATCACATCAGGGGATTTTTTTTTTCTTTTCTGACTGGTAAAAAGACCAATGAGATCACAATATCAATATTGTGCTGACTCCTCAACTTAGGCCTATCTAAACGGATATTAAAGTAAATTAAAATGAGTTGACTCAGGCTATGATCTGTGCTGGTTGTGAATGTGTTAGTGTGATCGTATGGCTTTCAGAAGGATGCCCTTTGCTCCAGGGCAGAGCTGCCGCAAAACATTCACCAACATAACTGACAACATTCATTAGTGTTTGATTAGTCACTTTAGTTTGGTATGACTATCCCTAGTTTATATACTATATAAAATAACACTAAAAGCATGATACATGTGTGCTTGTAAATAATAGAATAGCTTTGTAGTGTAAATCTACTTAAAGCTTTTACATATAGGTTTTTAATCCGATCGACCATAGCTTGTTTCTGAGATCCATGTGGCAAAAATAACACTCGGAAATCTAAAGAAACTTACAGCAGCCAATAAACTCAACAGTTGTATTTATGAGGTTCAGGATACAATTGTGACAGGCGTCCATCAGGAAAACGCAGGCGCCCATCATCTCTTTCCACTCCTCTGTCACAGGCGGCAGGTAGGATTGACCGAGCGAGGAGACTTGGGCAGATACCACGGTCAGGCTTACGGGCTGCAGAAGCATTAGCACGCATAGCGACAGGCACACACAAAACAAGAAAGCTTTTCCCAGCGCTCTGCCGCCGACAAGCGGGGTTGTCGAGTGATACGCGCTATTTTCATGAGGGACCGAGAGCGTGTCCACATCTTTGAGCTTCACTGAGTCCCAGCCTTTGACATCGAAGTTCCTGACCAGGGGACCGACATCCATGTCTGTCCGAGAGGGCAGCGGCGTTTCCCGGACGATGCGCAACTTTTCCCTGAACTCTTGCATCTGTTGAAGGAAGCAGAGAGGGTCGGTCACATTCCTGAAGGACTCCGCGATGCTGAGAGCGCGCCTCTGTTCTTCCAGCGCGGCGCTCAGTTTGTTGATCTCGGGATCATAGGCTTGCATCACCACCAACTTCAGCGTCTCAAAATCGGAGAGAATCTCGTTCTTTTTATGGTCCAGAGTGCTGATCAGCTTCGCGAAATAGTCTGTTACTTTCTCTGCGTCCCTGGAAACCAACTGAAGTGCCTGTTTTTTACTGGCTTCCAGTGTCTCCAGGCAGGATAGAATATCCGAGCTGCGCCAGCTCTCCACTCCATGGAACAGATCCTCAAATGCGGCTTTCTCCTGCTCATACGCGTCTTCCAGGGCACAGAACTTATGTCCATTATGTTCGCCAGTTGTTGCGCAAAATCCACAAATAAGTTTTAAGTCTGTGGCACAGAATATATTAAGCGGTTGACCACTGTGGAATTGGCACTGCGTCATTCTGGGTAAAACTCTGATTTTGTTGTATTTCTCCACTATTCCACGTAACGAGTAGTTTATCTGGAGGCTGTTTATGCCGTTTTGAGGAGTCTCCTTGCGGCAACTGGGGCATTTAAACGGGGGTCTCCAAACCGGACCTCGGTTGTTCCCTTCCAGAATCCCCTCTAAGCACTTCTTGCAGAAGCTGTGCGAGCATGGCAGAACTCGGGGGTCCTCAAAAAGGCAGCAGCAAATTGGGCAGGTGAGGTCCTCCTCTAGAAGCTCCATGTTCTGAAGGAAAAAAAAAACAACAACCAGGATTGAGTGTCAAGATTATTGAAAATAACAGATCAATAAACTAACCATCAGTCATACCTACCCGGTTGGCTTATCTACATGACCACGACGGCATTCATTCAGAGGCAGTGATGATGGTGGAAATGCCCATCACTAGAATAAGGCAGGACAACACTGAATAAAACGCACTGAGTAACTGTTCTAGCGACTGTTAAAATTCAGCCACCTTCAAAAGGAAGAGCAGCGTAGATAAACAAGCGTAGAAGATGAAAATAGAAAGTCCAAGGGAACATCGTAGGAATCACCGAGTGTTTGGCTATAAGACCATTCGCTAAAGAGCAGAGTTTTCCTTACGTTCAACGACCTACGTTTTAGTGTTCACACGAGATTTTTTTTCGGAGACAACATAACACGCAATGGTTAGAGAGGCACGACAGGACCGTTTCATCCAACCGTTCTTTTTATAGATAAGACGGTAACTAAGTTCCCGCTCACTGTTAACAGACCAACTGAAACGTTTGCTTAGCAATAGAAGCTATGCTACATAAACAAACGTACACCTACTCTTACCAATGACTATAAACGAATAGAAGTCAATAATTTAGATTACAGACAAGTATATCCTATTGCCAAGGCATTGAGGATGGTTATGACAGCATTTGCAGTCCTATGGCAACATGCAACTGGACCAAAAAAAACACTCACCAGCTGCTGACTGAGACACAGTGCAACGCAATCATGGCGCTTGTTGCTGTGCAGACTTCGCCCTTTCCGGAAGAAAAAAAGTTAACTATTTCATGGCCACAGCACTTCACCGTGGCGAACTTTCCAGATTCAAATAGCGCACACTAGAACGCACCCGATATAGTGGCGCGAAGGAGGAAAAACCATCTCAGTGATATTAATGGAGGACGGTTTTACCTACACATTTTTCACTTTCCACGATCACGGTGCGTTTTCCTTTTCGTGGGAAAAATGCAGAGGATCCCTGCAAGTTGGAGTAGGGAGGGGGGCTGTTGCTATGCAAAACATTACATCGTGAAAGGCTGTCAACCTCTACTAGTCACCCGGCTTTTGATCACTGTCTCTGTCGCCCCGTTTTAAACGCCTTTATGGAGTAACGATAATCGATTCTTGTGTGAAAGTTTAAACATCAGGGTATAGGACTAGCACGTGCGTTTATACTGTTAATTGTCAACCACACTGAAGCTCAGTGCATGGATACTAAGTTGCCAATTGAAATTGATCCCAGGAACTTGGTGATAGGCTACTGAACTACCGACTTCATACACTCGTTATGTACAGGCCTACCCAGCAACAGTATTGGGGGTGATTATTATGCATTTGCCCCAATATTTGAGGGATGGAATTCCACTCTCTAATCATATGATCATGCCATCATGTGTCCCAAGCTTGACACATTGATAACCAATAGCTACTAAGTCACGTGTAAAAACATATTTTGACCTTGATTTTCTTCCCTTGTTTCCATGCCATCAGGAGCGGCTGCGTATATCTTCGCAAGCAATGTGATTGGACGCGTTGGATGGGGTCGTATATATCTCTCTTGACGCTGGCCCGTTTGCCACTGTGTGCCGCTGTTTCATTATGATTGGAGCTTTTTTCCCGAGCTCCTTCAGCGCTCTTTGACTTCGTCGACGTGCCTTTATTTCCGGATAATATTTTAGGCCAGTGTGCAATAATGGCTGCAATGTTTACGTGTTGTCTGGGTTGCTGCGGAGATGGAGGAACGGGGCATATTCCCCTCAAAGAAATGCCCACCGTCCAGTTAGACACGCATCACATGGGTGAGATGCGAAAAACTTAAGAAATTGATGTTAAATGTTTAATATAAGCCCATTCTGGTTAGCTTAGCTAACACATCAACGTGATGTGGTTAGCTTGTTTGCGTTCCTACGCTAGTACTTTGACCCATCTAAAGGTACTATGAACCATCTAATTTCGGTTCGGATGTTTTGGACCACGTCGTCTTGTAATACAAGTATTGATTTCTTTTTGTACAGGCACTGATGTGGTCATCGTCAAAAGTGGCCGGAGGATATGTGGCACCGGTGGTTGCCTAGCCAACGCACCCCTGCACCAGAACAAGAGTTACTTTGAGTTCAAGATCCAGTCCACAGGTAAATTATTCAAAAGGAGGCCATTTACGGTCCATCTTTGTTTAGTAGATACAATAGATTACCAACAATGGGGCATATCCTTTGGTGTGCATCAGGAAGACTAGATGGACTCCGTCCCCGGCAGCCTCCCGGCATGGATGGTTTTGGGTTTTAAATGGGCTGTACATGCCCTCTCCTCGGGTATATAGGTGCGTCGTTAAAGTTCTTCATGGAATTACTGTCCAATTCCATTGCTTAGCAGCAACTTCAGTTATGGGCTACAAAGCTTTTTATTTTTTTACTTTTGAGCACCATACTTAGTCAAGGTAGACAGTTGCTAAGCAGTGCCGAATTAAATATTGCATCAAATTGTCTGATGCCATCATGCTCCTTTAAATCCAAAATGGTTTGTACTACAAGTTCTGGACCCTCCAACATAACCAAAACATGGATGTTTAATGTTGAAAGGAAGGCTCACCTCCTATTTGAAATGACAATACGGCAATATGTTTTCACCTTGGTGAAGATCAGGTGTGATCACCCTGCTTTAGCGGTTTTGACCTCCTTGTGCAGGTGTTTGGGGTGTGGGTGTGGCCACGCAGAAGGTGAACCTGAGTCAGGTGCCCATGGGGCGGGACATCAACAGCCTCGTCCTGAGACATGACGGCTCGATTTACCACAACAACGAGGAGAAGAACCGCCTGCCTGCCAACAGCCTTCCCCAAGAGGGGGATATTGTGGTGAGTTTACTGGTGTTGTGGTGCTGTTGTTGGCATACATGTACTGTATGGGGGGGGTGTTGTCCATGGACCTTATTTCATACCACTCACTTTTGATGCTAGGTCGAGGAGATGTGACCTAGAATGCTAGGTCGGGGAGATGTGAGTGATTTGGTTAGTAGAAGAGTGTCTGCCCCTCATTGATAGCATACTTGCGGTAAGGATATCCAATACTCAGTGACCCATGGGACTCCCTAGTTGGGGGAGGTGTTAGTGGGGGAGGGGGGGCCTAGGTGTTAATAAGATGGACCGTAGGGACAATTGTATATGAGGCAAATGGCAGAGTGAAAAAGCAATCAGTTTAAAACAAATTAATGTATACACTTATTTGAGAATCGACCTCTGTATACGTTGCTTGAGTTGAGAAAGTAGGAAAGGGAACTTATTTCATTCCACTCAGTTTTCAGGTACATCACACTCTTTTCCTCTAGCCAATTATTGTAGCTTTCTTTTCTGTGAAGTACAGTACATCAACCAACTGGACACAGTTAATAAACTGTATGAATATAGATCCTATTATTTCAGCCTAGTTTTGAACTGGTTTTATTAATATTCAATTATGGACTTTGACTTAGTGATTTCAATAAGAAAATAGAAGTCAAACAAAGTAGAGCTCATGGAATATTTGTCAAACGTGTTAAATAATCATCTGGTAAACAAAACCTCTTCAGTGGCAATGAAGATGACAGTTTTAAACACTTCCAGGTGATTTGGGACTAAAACCATAAACACGTTCTAAAATAATTCTATCATGGTGTCCACTCCATTCTTTTGAGTATGGACTATACCCTGGAAATGTGCATTACAGCTCATTTCAAAATGCAGAATCGAACAGAAATCCAAATGTGAAAAGGGTAAACTAGAACTTTAAATCCCTTAAGAAAATGATAAAATCCAGAAGTATCCAAATGCTATACAGTATCAAATATACAGTATCTAAAAGGTTGCAAGATTGAATCCAAGAACCGCCAACCTTGAGTCCTTCAGCAAAACTCAAGGTTTGGAGGGGTTGGGTTAAAAGCAGAAGGAACTTTGTGTTCAGCTGATTGAAAGTGTTGTCTGGGAACCTGAGAAGGCTGAAACGCTCCAACATCCTTGCCTGTGGCAACCTACATATTAATCCCAAGTGTTCAGCTGCGTATATGATTTCAATCTTTCTTGAGTTCTAATCGGGCAGTGCATTTTATCACCATAGCAATAAATGCCAGAAAGTCTACCTTTTTATTACCAGAGTGTCTGGTTTCTGCACCTGCTGACCAGCATCCACTCCAGGCTGCAGTGTCTTCATTCAGCAGGACCCGGTCTCCAGGGGGCACTTGAGGTCCACCACTACTTAGGACTTTTAGTGGGCTCCTCCTGCCCGACTGGTCATGTGACCAACTCTAACTAACAAACTAACCAGGAAGTGTAAGCCGATGAATTACACCAGAAATGACTGCTTCACTATGGAGATGGTTGGTCTTGCCAATGCTGGAACAAATGTTTTAATGGCAAGGATACTCTGATGAAACCTTCACATCTAGAGGTAGTTGTGATTAGCAGGCTTCAGAAATTCACTTTTCCACTCTTTGTATTGAAGTTGATTTGGATTCTGTCTATTCAGTCCCAATTGAACCGTGAGAGGTTTATCGCTTTAATGGTGATTTTGCTGTTTGAGTCATTGGAGATTGACGTTCCATGTGATGATGGTATATTTAAGAAACAAGGCTGGGGGTGTTAATATGGTTAATATGCCACCACATAACACTGCCCCACAACATAAACAACGCCACCACCACACCAACCCTGCCACCATTCAATAACTGATCAACTGTCTCTAATTAGTCATTTTATGACACTGTACAAGGTATATATCTAAGCTTTTGGCACTCAAACCAGCCAGTCATGTAAAACCCCAGGTTGGGGACAAAGAGACCCCTGGTGGCAGATAGGGGGAACTGTATGGACTCCATAGATGTCTGTTACTGGAGCAAAAAGGCTCCTTGGGAAACTAAAACGCAGCTGTAATTTTCCAGAAGCATGAAGTGGTGTAGTTAATCTCACCTCCACGATCAACCAAAAGGAACTAGCATGCTTTTTGGTAAATGCTAGCTCTGTTTATATAATTAAAGGAAACATGTGCTTCTGTTTTCAGCCACCTGTAGCCCCTCTAGGTATTCCCATGTTCAACCTCATCTCACCAGACAGTTTTCAAAATGGACAAGACCAGAGCAGGAATTAGTAGTTGGTCTTTGTCTGAAACAATGGTAATGCAGTTTGTAAATTGGAATAATGTAATGTAGCTACAGTTTTATTTTTAAATATCACACTACTGTGCGTGCATGCATGCGTGTGTACACACGCCAATATCTTGTATGTCTGGGAGTGGTGAGTCATTCAAGGAGCAGGAGGCAGATTACAGCAGAACAGGCGTAGCCTATAAAATAAGATAAAGAACAGATGAACTTGCTAGCCAATACATTCTAGGACCCTGGTTAGTTAAGCTAAGCATTTCAAACTTGTTTAGCTATAAAATGTATTACACCAAAACAACTTTACACTGACACTCAGGAATAAGGCCATGTAAAGTAGGTCATTCATTATTTAATATGTAAACATTTATTTTATTTACTTTTTATGCAATTTATTTTAATACTTTTTTTTTTTAAATACTTTGTTGGACAAGTGGGAAAAGATGGAGGGAGTTTTTGCTGAAACTGAACCAGAGGCAGTGGTTTAGACCAATTTTGTTAATGAAAAAATAATAAACTGCCTGTTCAGCATTTAATTAGTTTGGATTCTGTTCTGTTGTGGTTTAATGGCATCATGCTTGAATCTTCAACTGTACCGCTGAAACAGAATGGTACTGGGTAGCCTGCTAAATAAACTGAGGCTCAGATCAATATGAACGCCCTAGAAAAGGGACATTTCCTAAAGAAAATGTCTGGGCTTGCTGTATGAAAAGACTTCCATCCAGGGTCAACCCTCCTCCAGGGAAGCTGCTGGGCCTTCAGGCTCCTGGTGTACATTAACTGTTGGTCCAGCAAATGTGGTAGAAAGTTATAGAACAGTCATGGAATCCAATCTGTCAAAATGTGTTTTAACCCTGATTTGGGATAATCTACTGTAGGGGAAAGTGTCAACCACTAGTCCTCAAATCTAATGCTCAGTGAACTGATCACTGGCTATTTGGATTGGTGTTGATATACTTTTGAAGATACTTTTGAAATTCAACACTTGTTGTTTGCTGCTTGGGGTTTAAGGCTGGGTGTCTCTGTAAAGCACTTTGTGACAACTGCTGTTGTAAAAAGGGCTTTATAAATAAATTTGATTGATTGAAGATCTGTCCAAAATGAACTGACTGTTTGTTTTCTGTCTCAGGGCATCACATATGACCATGTGGAGCTGAATCTTTATCTGAATGGGAAGAATATGCACTGTCCAGCCTCAGGGATACGAGGAACAGTGTATCCTGTGGTTTATGGTGTGTGTCTGTGTGTGTATTAATTGCTGCATGCACTATAACATTCATTCTCTAGGCCAGGATCACCACCAATGTCAGAAATTAAACTAATCTTATTCAAATTATACAATGTTTCAAACTTAAGGTATTGTAAATTCCCATTTGAGTGAAAACTGACAGAAATCCCTTGCATGTTCTATTTTCCTGCCAGTAGAGGGCATTACATGCTTAGTTGAAACACCTTGTTTGGTAACCTATAAGGCAGGAGTGTCCAAACCATTTCATGGAAGGCTGTGTGTCTGGGGTTTTTTGGTAACGTATAAGGTGAACGCAACTGAACCCAACCAGCAGATGCACCATATTTCCCAAGCGGTTACTAGTGTTGTAATCCAGTCAGGGAGTTTTGTGTGCTGAAGTACCGTCATGAAACCCTGACTAAACCAATGTTGATTTGCTCTCTGTTCTAGTGGATGACAGCGCCATCCTTGACTGCCAGTTCAGTGACTTCTACCACACAGCACCACAAGGCTTTGAGAAGATTCTTTTTGAGCAGCAGATCTTCTGAGCAGCACCTTTTGTATCCCTCCAGGGCTACACACACCTATATAAACCCCACCCCATCTGTTCTCCTTGCCCCTCAGACATCTGGCACCTATTTTGTCTGGTTTGTGAGACTGTGCTGTGTCCTAGTTACACTCTGCTTTAAAGTTGTTCAGGGTCCAGTTTGGTAGTTCTGCACTTAGTTAATGTCAACCCTGGAAGAGTAAGAACTGATCCCGGTCAGTGAGTAAGGGCATAGTGTAACCAAAGTGTGTGTGTGTGTGTGAGTGACATGTTTGCAGCTGAAAGACAAGTCAGAGAACATCGCTTTGCTTAAGTTACAACCATCCTGTATTGACACAATCGGTTATTGTTGCTGCGTCTTTCAGAGTTAAAGGTTAAACGATGTTTAGGTGTTTTCTTTAAGTCTGACTGCACTGTGGTACAATGAGGGTTCACAGGATCAGAAGCCATGTCAAGTGAATGTTCTAGTATGGCTGCCTAAATGTGTGTGGTTTAATAATGGAAGGTAATCCGTCAATGATCATTCTCTGCCTTATTGATAAGTAGGCATTCACACCCAAATATATTTCTATTTATTTGTTTGTACCTGACACTAATGCTCAATGTTTTCTGTTGTGTACCTCATCATTAACATCTAACTCTTGATTTTGTATTATAGATTTGTTGTATTTTCATCTGTCATTAACAGTAATTTGTTACAGCTCTAAAGGTTTCTTAATGTCAGCCAGTTGGTGATACTGTGCTCGTTGGATGTGTTAGTAGATGGTGACATTTTCTGACACTGTATTTCAAAGATCTGATAGATGCATATCCTCATTTTGAAGCCTTGTGAAACTGTCTAAATGTTAAACGCTTGTTTATGTTTGCACTAATGAGATACTGTATGTTGAATATTATTAAACCAAATCGGAATACTTAATGTTGAATACAATAAAGAAAATGTGTCTCTGGAAGCATTTGAATTTTTTGAAGTCCTGGATTGAATTATTCGTTTGTGTTTTATTTTTGAACAAACTGCCCGTGAACACACAATTTATAATTTGATTAAGGAATCATACTGTGTACTTATTCGAAGTGATAAGATGTGTTTAGTTGATACTACATATACACTGCATACATGTTCAGGTGTTCTGTTGTTTACCAGTGTTAACATTTGATGTGAAGAATAATCAACACACCAAAACCAGATGTCTCTAGGCGAAGTGGTTCGTGCAACGTCACGTTATATTGGGAAAGACGTTGATTCCGCCAAAGTATCTTACTGACATATGTGACCACAAGGTGCATGCATACGTAATGATGCGGTTTAAGAGGTTTTTGTTGACCACTTTAAGTGACACAGACTGCTAGAAGCAAGCAACTTATTTGAATAATGTTAATCTCTGGATTAACCATGCTATACGGCCTCTGGATGTGATGCCGTCTGTGGCTAGGATCCCATAAAAAATAGGACAACACGTCTCAGTCTGAGCTCCTCCCCACTACCCCGCTGCGTTCGGTTACGTCTAGCCGGCCCCGCTGTAATCCGCAGCGTAGATATCGTGCTCCGTCTTTCACGGGAGATCACGAACGCCGGAGTACTAGTCTCAACCCAGCACACAGCCATGGCAGAAAACGCCGGCTTGGATAACCACCGTATCAAAAGCTTCAAAAACAAGGGACGCGATGTCGAGGTATGAGAGCATTTGGACAGGGTGGTTTATCAATGATCCCGTGTGCGATTTTACCTTACCCGGCCTTGTCTGACAGTCTCTTGATGAAGCCGTGCTAGTCAACTAACGTTAGCTGGTACCTACCAACCTGCCAATGTTTGCTGTCACTGAGCTTATTTGGAATATCCTCCTCCTCTCCAGTTCGTTGCCATCACTAGCTTTAACGAACGGGTGTGGTTTAAGAAGGCCCATATTCCCTATCGAATAGTTTGAATGTCCGCCGTTTTTTACAGACAACCGAGGCCAACAATTTGACAACAATTTGCAACTATAGGATGGAGGCAATCAGACAGCTTATCATTAACTATGTTACTATTAAGACATCTAACGTTAGCAAGCAGCTACCGGCACCGGTGGCTTTGACTTGACAGCAGGATAACGTCGTTAACGTTTATGTTTACTGATAACCGGCGGAATCCATAGTATAGACGATAACTACCTAGTTTGGCTAATACGCGAATTTGTTTATCATTCTAACTAATTTAACCTATTACCGTTTGACCACGCTAACACACGCCCTGTCTTATAATTAACTTGATAGTTAGCTAACTACTGTAGCTGTTAGCCTCTCTACGATCCTGTAATTACACTGGCTTAGTGTCCCAACGCATGGATCTCCCGGAGCGTAGAGGCTGGCTAGCTAGCTACAGTAGCTGTAAACAGTAGTTAAAAAGCTTAACTACAGGTCAACTTCAACGACGGAGTGTGCATCAAATGTTCGTATACATAGTACAGTTGCTAGTGTACGACATGACGCCGTTGATGTTATTCTGTAGGACTTCAGACTAACGTTAGCGTGAAAAATGCTACCCCCAGCAATGCATCTTATCTACATTGCTCAGGATCTTGTGGCTGAGCTGTCATCAGACTCGTAAGCACAGCTGTCAATGTTTTCGGCGGGTGCTGGTGGTATTATCAAAAACGATGACATGCTGACCTCACTTTTGAATCCATGTCGCAATATCCGCACCCTAATTGCTCCAAGGTTGTTACCGTAAATAAGAACGTGTTCTTAGCATACTTCCCTGGTTACATATCTGTAAAAAACGATTCAGTGGTTAGCTAAAACATCATACATTTACGCCCGCACACACACTATTAGTTATATCTTCATGGTAATAATCGTATGTGCCCAATACTACTGGAATTAGTTTTCTGATTATTAGTGGATTGTTTTGGGGTACCACCAGTAACTATTGGAAATAGACAGACAGACCAACTTGTTTTGAATCCAAGAGCCAACGTGAAAAACACATGGCTACTATGACTGACAGGCAGTCAAGGCCAGATGGGCTATTCCTGTAGTCCTGGGGTACTGTCTTGGGTTCTCCCAGGAGGTACAACCCTATCTGGGGACAGCAGGAGGTAGAAGACCCCAGGTAGCAGAGTTCTGTGTTCCTGCAGTAGTTAAGGCTAAGATCAGTTAATAAAATAATCACCCAACCCCCTCCAGCTTCAGAATGTAGCTCAATGGTTTTTGATATGTTTAAAAATAGGCTACCAAGTAAGAATTCTTGGGTACCAATCTGAATTCTGTAACCATAGTTTGGCTACCAATCTGTTTTCTGTGTTGATTTGGCTCCGCCCAAAGAGCTACAGTCTTGGCAAGGCAACAATGTAGCTTTGTTGAATACAAAAAGTCTAGCTTCCACTCCGTAGTTGGGACGGTTTGGAGGGCAGGGGGGCAAATCGGTCACTGTGGTTTTCCCCAGCTTGTGGTTGACCATAAGTATGGTCCAGATTAAGTTACCCGACCAACATACCAAACCCCAGGATAGTTTGACCCAGTAGGGGCTCACACCATAGCCTCATGGGACATCATGTGAGATGCAACCTGCCTTATGGTTGAACCTTGAGAATGGCCAATTGTCCGTTTCTGCTTTTGCAAAGTCAATCGTGTTTGGACTTGCTCTGGCATGGTGCTGGCATGGTGTCTTCCACCGCTGGCTCAAGACACCGATCAAGTGACGTCAAAAGGCGACGCCAATCCTTTTTACGGCAGACGCTGCACACGGTATAGTACAATGATTTACAGTATCTCACAAACACGAGTACACCCCTCACATTTTTGTAAATATTTGATTATATCTGTTCATGTGACAACACTGAATAAATGACACTTTGCTACAATGTAAAGTAGTGAGTGTACAGCTTGTATAACAGTTTACATTAGCTGTCCCCTCAAAATAACACAACACACAGCCATTAATGTCTAAACCGCTGGCAACAAAATTGAGTACACCCCTAAGTGAAAATGTCCAGATTGGGCCCAAAGTGTCAATACTTTGTGTGGCCACCATTATTTTCCAGTTCTGCCTTAACCCTCATGAGCATGGAGTTCACCAAAGCTTCACAGGTTGCCACTGGAGTCCTCTTCCACAGGTTCAAGACCTTGCGCTCCATCTTCCGTTTGAGGATGCCCCACAGATGCTCAATAGGGTTTAGGTCTGGAGACATGCTTGGCCAGTCCATCACCTTTTCCCTCTGCTTCTTTAGCAAGGCAGTGGTCGTCTTGGAGGTGTGTTTGGGGTCGTTATCATGTTGGAATACTGCCCTGCGGCCCAGTCTCTGAAGGGAGGGGATCATGCTCTGCTTCAGTATGTCAGAGTACATGTTGGCATTCATGGTTCCCTCAATGAACTGTAGCTCCCCTGTGCCGGCAGCACTCATGCAACCCCAGACCATGACACTCCCACCATGCTTGGCTGTAGGGAAGATACATTTGTCTTTGTACTCCTCACCTGGTTGCCGCCACACACGCTTGACACCATCTGAACCAAGTAAGTTAATCTTGGTCTCATCAGACCACAGGACATGGTTCCAGTAATCCATGTCCTTAGTCTGCTTGCCTTCAGCAAACTGTTTGCGGGCTTTCTTGTGCATCATCTTTAGAAGAGGCTTCCTTCTGTGACGACAGCCATGCAGACCAATTTAATGCAGTGTGCGGCGTATGGTCTGAGCACTGACAGGCTGACCCCTACCCCTTCAACTTCTGCAGCAATGCTGGCAGCACTCATATGTCTATTTCCCAAAGACAACCTCTGGATATGACGCTGAGCTTGTGCACTCAACTTCTTTGGTCGACCATGGTGAGGTCTGTTCTGAGTGGAACCTGTCCTGTTAAACTGCTGAATGGTCTTGGCCACCGTGCTGCTGCTCAGTTTCAGGGTCTTGGGCCATCTTTATGTAGAGCAACAATTATTTTCTTCAGATCCTCTTTGCCATGAGGTGCCATGTGGAAGTTCCAGTGACCAGTATGAGGGAGTGTGAGAGCGATAACACCAAATTTAACACACCACCTCCCCATTCACACCTTAGACCTTATAACACTAATGAGTCACATGACACCAGGGAGGGAAAATGGCCAATTTGGACATTTTCACTTCGGGGTGTACTCACTTTTGTTGCCAGCGGTTTAGACATTAATGGCTGTGTGTGTTATTTTGAGGGGACAGACAATTTACACTCACTACTTTACATTGTAGCAAAGTGTCATTTCTGACACTTTGCTGTGTTGTCACAGGAAAAGATATAATCAGATATTAGCAAAAATGTGAGGGGTGTACTCACTTTTGTGAGATACTGTAGGCCAGGGAGTCACGTATGCTAGAATAATGTGGTTGTTTAGTACTCGGTCACTTTTCCTTTCCATGTACTGGTTGCCTAGAACCGAGACATCACCAGGCACTGAGTATTGTCATGGTGATGCTGGACCAGGCCTGTACTAGAACCATATTCAGTTCCTGCTTGTTTCAGGGCCTTTTTGACTTCAGTCCTTTCTTCAGCATGTGAAAGTCATGCTCAGTTGGATTCTGATCAGGTGATTGACTTGGCCAATCAAGAACTTGCTATTCTTTTTTTTTTTTTTTTTACCCTGAAAAACTCCTTGGCAGCGTTTGTAGGGTCATTATCCCTGCTGCATGACCCAGGACTCCCATGAGTTTAGAGGCAAATGGATTAGGGATGTGCATTGGACATGATTTTGTTATTCCAATAACAACTTGATTTTTGTCTGGGAATATTTGCATGTTAGAAATACGTGTTTTTCAAAACTTGGCCGGTGTATTTTTAAACTGAGCAGTGTAGTTCTCTCAATTTCAGCTCAATGGCTGTTTGTGCAAAAAGAGCAACCATGCCGATTGAGGGAAAGCGAGAAGCAGTGGTAGCCACGCTAAACTTGGCAACATAACTTGAAGCCATTATTTATCAACTCTCAGCAGTGTCTTGGGTTGAGAAGCTAGCTAGCTGTTAAACCGTTTAATGCCGGGAATATGTCGGCAACATGCTTGTGTCCGGTAGTAAACTCCCACTTTGTGGGTATTGGATTTGATAGCCTGATGCTTCAAATTCAAAGTCTGCGCTGATTCCTCAGAGCATGGTTTAGCACCCCAGTCAGTGCTTCAATTCTTTGATTATTTATGTTCAAGAAAGGGGGAAGGAGGGCTTCAATATATAACTAATCATATGTCTTCAGCTTGGATCTTGTTTAAACAACTGGGTTACTTCTTGGCAAGTCAGGTGGATTTGAGTGAACTTCTAATGTCATTCTCTGCCCAAGGGGGATTGTCTCTCAGAAGATCTTACAGGTTGGCTGCTCCCATAGGGTTTCAGGATTCATATAATGTGTGTTATATTGGAACAAAAGCCTTCACCAAACCACACCTGCCCCATAATAATCCAGATGTAGGGGTCAGAGGAATGACCTGTGCTGAGAGAACGCCCGCCCTGGTTGGTCACTGGTCAGCGGGGAGCAACCTCACAGCCCCCGGGTCATTGCAGAGTGCATTTTAGCCTGGCTGGACAGCTGTCCATTACATCCAGCCACTGGGGCTCTAGACTGCATGCAGTGCTTCGTTATCAGGCCGGCTAAATAGCTGATGTAGTAAAACTGTTTCACACGTTTCTGCCCTCAGTCAGTGCAGTGTCAAGACAGCTCAGGTGTCCCTCAGCCACGTGGGTGGACCCATCAGGAAAGTTCTGAGGGAAATATCTTTTGGTAGATTAAGACAACTCCTATTGCTGTGGAATTGTTTCATTGTTCCTACAGACCATTTAATTAGAGAGAAGAGAGGGGCTCTGCTTGCGGTTAAGGGGTTGGGGGCTTGTCTTCTTGTGCTCAGCCTCCTCAGTCAGGCACTTGACCAGATCAGACCAAAGGCTGGGAAAACACGACTGCCCATGTGATGTAAGAGGCTATTTAGGATGGCAATATGAACCACAGAGCACAGTCACAAGATCTGGGACCAGCGCTAACAGTCATGAGTGGACTAAAAACACATGGGGGTCCACCTGGGTGTCTGGTACATTCTGCTGCCAGTCTGCAGCTTATTTATTTGTTCCTAGTCTCTTCGTAGTGCGTTATGAGGTATTGGTCAAAGCAGGAAAATACTACAACTCATACGCACAGTCAAATGTATTAAACATGCATATTTGATGCTTCTTCTAAATTCCATGAATTAGTCCAGTGACATGCTAAGAATGGGTTTCTGTTATCAGTTGATGATTGGACGTCTCGTCTGTCTGTGTTCTTGTTTTCCAGACCATGAGGAGGCATCGGAACGACGTGACCGTTGAGCTGAGGAAGGTAAGAGAAGCCTTTTAATTCATGGCTTTGTTGCCCACATTTCTGTTCACTACTAAACAAGCACAAGAGTGTTGCCCAAATTTATGTTCACTACTAAACAAGCACAAGAGTGTTGCCCAAATTTATGTTCACTACTAAACAAGCACAAGAGTGTTGCCCAAATTTATGTTCACTACTAAACAAGCACAAGAGTGTTACCCAAATTTCTGTTCACTACTAAACAAGCACAAGAGTGTTGCCCAAATTTCTGTTCACTACTAAACAAGCACAAGAGTGTTGCCCAAATTTCTGTTCACTATTAAACAAGCACAAGAGTGTTGCCCAAATTTCTGTTCACTATTAAACAAGCACAAGAGTGTTGCCCAAATGTCTGTTCACTATTAAACAAGCACAAGAGTGTTGCCCAAATTTCTGTTCACTATTAAACAAGCACAAGAGTGTTGCCCAAATTTCTGTTCACTATTAAACAAGCACAAGAGTGTTGCCCAAATTTCTGTTCACTACTAAACAAGCACAAGAGTGTTGCTCAAAACAAATATGAAAACTGGTGGGGCAGAAAATAAAGGGTTCTGGAAAAGCATTTAGAGGAAGCTGACCTGTAGCTAATCAAAATACCCACTGAATGGGCTCCAGGAAATGCATATATGGAAACACACTCTACTTTAGGTGAAGAGTAAAATCGAGTGAAGCAAAAGGCATCAGAAAACAAAATGAGTTTGAAGTCACAAAATATGAGAGCAACTACTTTGGTCTGATGACACGCTGTCCTTAAATACCATGGGTATCCAGGCTAACTAGGTAACCAGCACAGTAAAAGGACATCCGGGCTAACGAGGTAACCAGCACAGTAGAAGGACATCCAGGCTAACTAGGTAACCAGCACAGTAGAAGGACATCCAGGCTAACTAGGTAACCAGCACAGTAAAAGGACATCCAGGCTAACTAGGTAACCAGCACAGTAAAAGGACATCCAGGCTAACGAGGTAACCAGCACAGTTAAAGGACATCCAGGCTAACGAGGTAACCAGCACAGTAAAAGGACATCCAGGCTAACTAGGTAACCAGCACAGTAGAAGGACATCCAGGCTAACGAGGTAACCAGCACAGTTAAAGGACATCCAGGCTAACGAGGTAACCAGCACAGTAAAAGGACATTCAGGCTAACTAGGTAACCAGCACAGTAAAAGGACATCCAGGCTAACTAGGTAACCAGCACAGTAAAAGGACATCCAGGCTAACTAGGTAACCAGCACAGTAGAAGGACATCCAGGCTAACGAGGTAACCAGCACAGTTAAAGGACATCCAGGCTAACGAGGTAACCAGCACAGTTAAAGGACATCCAGGCTAACGAGGTAACCAGGACATGTGACATTGCTAGTTATGATGCTTTTTGGCCACCCACTAGGAACTTGTACATTTCCTCATATGTAAACATTTCAATTGCTCGTTCAAGCCACTCCACAGTTTACTGCACCGTGTTGACTTAAGTGATGATCAGTAACAGCCAAGGCCAGCATCTGGAGACAGGAACCTGGATTAGCTAGCATTCCATTGGGTTTAGCAGAGATTAAAAAGAATATCCAGCTGTAATCTATCGTGAGACACTTGCTCTGCTGGCTCGTTGGATTTGGATGTCTAATCTGAAACCTGACACAGAGAATCCAGACAGCCAATTAGTGTGACAGTCATGCTGCTGCTTTTCTTTCACCTTTGCCTCCTAGCGTGAGATGGCAGGTGTCTCTGTCACTCACTTCTGAGAGTCAAATGGACAAATTGACCCTTTTTTCGCCCCCTAGCATTAGTGCTTTACTGATACACTAAAGGTTTCAGGTTGGGTTACTTCCTCATTGACTCCGTGATCTCTCCACCTCTTCCCAAATTCCCACTCCACCCTCATGTAGGCTTTCACACACTCCTTGCTCTTTCTACTTCACATCTTTTTTTAATTTCTCTGACATTAAAACAATACCCTAAGCAAGGGATTTGAAAAAAAACATATAGTTTTGATGAACTGTGTCTGTTGGTTGAGAGATCGAGAGATGGAAAAGAGTGAAATCTGGAAGTGGGGGGCGTTAGGATGGCTGGGGTGGGTGGGTTTGGTGGGTTAGGATGAGTGGGTTTGGTGGGTTAGGATGATTCGGGTGGGTGGGTTTGATGTGTTAGGATGAGTGGGTTTGGTGGGTTAGGATGGGTTGGTGGGTTAGGATGAGTAGGGTGGGTGGGTTTGGTGTGTTAGGATGAGTGGGGTGGGTGGGTTTGGTGGGTTAGGATGGGTGGGTGGGTTAGGATGTGTGGGGTGGGTGGGTTTGGTGGGTTAGGATGGGTGGGTTTGGTGGGTTAGGATGATTGGGGTGGGTGGGTTTGGTGGGTTAGGAAGTGTGGGGTGGGTGGGTTTGGTGGGTTAGGATGAGTGGGTTTGGTGGGTTAGGATGAGTGGGTTTGGTGGGTTAGGATGAGTGGGTTTGGTGGGTTAGGATGGGTGGGGTGGGTGGGTTTGGTGGGTTAGGATGATTGGGGTGGGTGGGTTTGGTGGGTTAGGACGAGTGGGGTGGGTGGGTTTGGTGGGTTAGGATGAGTAGGGTGGGTGGGTTTGGTGTGTTAGGATGAGTGGGGTGGGTGGGTTTGGTGGGTTAGGATGGGTGGGTGGGTTAGGATGTGTGGGGTGGGTGGGTTTGGTGGGTTAGGATGGGTGGGTTTGGTGGGTTAGGATGATTGGGGTGGGTGGGTTTGGTGGGTTAGGATGTGTGGGGTGGGTGGGTTTGATGTGTTAGGATGAGTGGGGTTTGGTGGGTTAGGATGGGTGGGTGGGTGGGTTTGGTGTGTTAGGATGAGTGGAGTGGGTGGGTTTGGTGGGTTAGGATGAGTGGGTTTGGTGGGTTAGGATGAGTGGGGTGGGTGGGTTTGGTGGGTTAGGATGGGTGGGTGGGTTAGGATGTGTGGGGTGGGTGGGTTTGGTGGGTTAGGATGGGTGGGTTTGGTGGGTTAGGATGATTGGGGTGGGTGGGTTTGGTGGGTTAGGATGTGTGGGGTGGGTGGGTTTGATGTGTTAGGATGAGTGGGGTTTGGTGGGTTAGGATGGGTGGGTGGGTGGGTTTGGTGTGTTAGGATGAGTGGAGTGGGTGGGTTTGGTGGGGGGTGGGTGGGTTTGGTGGGTTAGGATGAGTAGGGTGGGTGGGTTTGGTGTGTTAGGATGAGTGGGGTGGGTGGGTTTGGTGGGTTAGGATGGGTGGGTGGGTTAGGATGTGTGGGGTGGGTGGGTTTGGTGGGTTAGGATGGGTGGGTTTGGTGGGTTAGGATGATTGGGTTGGGTGGGTTAGGTGGGGTTAGGATGTGTGGGGTGGGTGGGTTTGGTGGGTTAGGATGAGTGGGTTTGGTGGGTTAGGATGAGTGGGTTTGGTGGGTTAGGATGAGTGGGTTTGGTGGGTTAGGATGATTGGGGTGGGTGGGTTTGGTGGGTTAGGACGAGTGGGGTGGGTGGGTTTGGTGTGTTAGGAGGGGTGGGTGATGTAGGGTGATTGTGTGAAAGGCGTGACGGGCTATGTTGAGATTGCCAGGGTTTTGTCTCTACATTCCAGTGTGGCAGAGTAGAGGACCGCACAGGGTTAGTTAGTCATCAGCAGACAGTGACGCACTGTTCCACACTGCAGAGCACATTGGAATGTAGGCCAAGGGAATCTCCTCCCTCCCTCCACTCACTCACGTGCTATGTGTCTGTGTTTTTCCTGCTTCACTGTGTGTGTGTGTACAAAGTAGGATGTTCCCATGTTGACACAGGATGTGTTTCTTGTCCCACACTGACCCGGTAAATCTCTGGGTGGACCAACTATGGTACAAGAGATGACACACACTTCAGGGGCGTGAGGTCAGCTTATGTTAGGATGTTGTTCATCAGGTGATTTATTATTGAACTCTTTCTTTGTCCTCTTCGCTGTCGTCTTCAGAACAAACGAGACGAGCATCTACTGAAGAAGAGGAACGTTCCTCACCAGGAGAGCCTGGAAGACTCTGACCTTGACTCTGACTCCAAAGGGGTGCGTGTGTGTCTGTGTGCACATGCATGTGATCTCCAGCACCCGATTACCGACGGGGGCTGTTGGTCTGTGATTACTGACGGGGGCTGTTGGTCTGTGTCACTGCTGCTCTCCTTGTTCAGCTTTGGTCTTTGTTCTGATGTTGTCCCTCTTTGTGTTTACAGCAAAATGTCACGCTAGAGGCCATCTTACAGGTAAGGGTCAACTTTGTCTACAAACATTTGGTCTACATCAAAAGAAAAAACTCCATCTCTCGTCGACAAACCCCCCCCCCCCCCCCCCCCCCCCATCTCATTTCTGAGAGTGTGTTGCTGTAACGTGTTCTGTTGTTTTCTCTCTGTCGCTGAAGAACGCCACCAGTGATGATGCTGTGGTCCAGCTCAGTGCTGTTCAGGCCGCTAGGTATGTGTGTGCGCCTGTGTGTGCGCCTGTGTGTGTGCCCGTGTGTGCCCGTGTGTGTGTGTGTGTGTGAGTGTGTGTGAGTGTGTGTGAGTGTGTGTGAGTGTGTGTGAGTGTGTGTGAGTGTGTGTGTGTGTGTGTGTGAGTGTGCCCGTGTGAGTGTGTGTGTGTGCTTTGTGTCCATTTTCAAGTGCTTTATTCCATCATTGTAACTTGGAATGTTTTTGTGTTGGTCAGGAAACTCCTCTCCAGTGACAGAAACCCTCCCATCGATGACCTGATAAAGTCTGGAATCCTGCCCATCCTGGTCAAATGTCTGGAGCGAGATGACAAGTGGGTCTACTGATACTCAGGCCAGACACCTCCCTGCCCTGCCTGATTGGAGGACGGGACTGGGGGCTGCCGCTGGGGGGGGGGTGGCTGGGTCTGCTGTGGGTCTGGAGGGGGGCTGTCGAGTTCATGACGCAGAAGTTCTGTCTGTCTATGTTCTTCTGTCCCTCTGCCTCTCTGTCTGTCTCTCTGTTTGTTCGTGAGTATATTTTTTTTCAACTCAAATGAAAAGGCATTCCTTTCCTCTGGAGTTTCCCCATTCCCAGGACCTTGTTGTTTTCAGGGCAACACACACACACACACACACCCACCCCTGAGACAGATAAACACAACCAGGACAGAGGTGAGGGTGGGGTTGTCTGGGTTGGAGGGTTGCCGTAGTGATGCAATGTGGATGCAGAGCTGTCATAGCAACAACCACTGCAGTCAGAAACAGTCACATTCTTGAAGTGTATCAGGCTCAATGATCAAACCGCTTTAGTTTGCGTGTGCGTGTGTGCGTGCGTGTGTGCGTGCGTGTGTGTGGTCAACAGAGAACGGTTTGGATTAGTGGGAGGGCTCATTGTTTCTGTCTTCTTCAGTCCGTCCCTCCAGTTCGAGGCAGCCTGGGCCCTGACAAACATAGCATCTGGAACGTCACAGCAGACCCAGGCTGTGGTCAAATCCAGTGAGTCTACAGGCTGCTTCTGATGTGCTACTTATTTACCTTCATATATTTTTTCAGGGATGTTCAACTTTTCACATAGATAATGAAGAGTGGGCTGCAGCAGTTCACCCTGGAGTCAGTCAGCTGCTTGCTAGACCAGCCTAGGGCACTGACCGGTCAATTCTAACTGTGTGTGTGTGTGTGTGTGTGTGTGTGTGTGTGTGTGTGTGTGTGTGTGTAGATGCGGTTCCTCTGTTCTTGCGGCTCCTCCACTCTCCCCATCAGAATGTGTGTGAACAGGCGGTTTGGGCGCTCGGCAACATCATAGGTGAGAATTACGTCCTCAACATTCTATTTGTGTGTCTGGAATCTGGAATAAGTGAACCAACCAAGTGACTCTGACCCTTGACCTGTGACGCTCCTCCCCCAGGGGACGGACCACAGTGCAGAGATTACGTCATCTCCCTGGGCGTGGTCAAGCCTCTGCTGTCCTTCATTAACCCCTCCATCCCCATTACCTTCCTCCGCAACGTCACCTGGGTGATCGTCAACCTCTGCCGCAACAAGGACCCACCCCCCCCCATGGAGACTGTGCAGGAGGTCTGTCTGTCTGTCTGTCTGCCTGTCTGTGTGTGTCTGCCTGTCTGTCTGTGTGTGTCTGCCTGCCTGCCTGTCTGTGTGTCTGCCTGCCTGCCTGTCTGTGTGTCTGCCTGCCTGCCTGTCTGTGTGTCTGCCTGCCTGCCTGTCTGTGTGTCTGCCTGCCTGTCTGTGTGTCTGCCTGCCTGTCTGTGTGTCTGCCTGCCTGTCTGTGTGTCTGCCTGCCTGCCTGTCTGTCTGCCTGTCTGTGTCTGCCTGCCTGTCTGTCTGTGTGTGTCTGCCTGTCTGTGTGTCTGCCTGTCTGTCTGTCAGCCTGCCTGCCTGTCTGTGTGTCTGCCTGTCTGTGTGTCTGTCTGCCTGCCTGTCTGTCTGTGTGTGTCTGCCTGCCTGTCTGTCTGTGTGTCTGTCTCTGCCTGCCTGAATGTCTCTGCCTGCCTGCCTGTCTGCCTGTGCGCAACTGTTTTTCTGTAGTGTCTGTGAGATCATTGACTGGCAATCAAATATGAATTTGACGTCATCGTTAATCAAGGTTATTGATCAACGCTTTTAAAAGAGTGGGTATGTGCTCTTTAGAGAGTTCAGGAATCTCATACTGATGTACTTTGGTTACTTATCTGATGTGCCTTGACTAATATGGGACAGTTAACATTTTGAGTTCCACAACAGTCATGTTTCAGTGTGTTATGTGCCATTTTAGCTTCTGTCTGGCAATTGTTTTCTTGGCTCCTTATCGTGGACCTTTGCTACTTTCAGGCAGTATACGTGTTCACAAACGAAGCCAAGCCCTGCCTCGCCACAGGTGATTGGCTAAAGATTGTCTGGAGCAGGATTGGCTGCATTGTCGCTACCTGTGTCAAATCTTCCAAGGAAAATATCCTACATACTACACTTTGAAATGAATAGTACCTGATGTAAAATATCAGAAGCATATAATGCATATGCCAGCGGAGGGCCCCTGCCTCTACCCCAGAGACCTAGGGGGGCAATTTTCTGCCTCTGAATGCCAGTGCCTCAGATTTATATTCCTCAGGTTTTCGTAGCATCATGCTGCATGTTTGGACCAGATTGATTAAATGAACCAAATTGGTTCTCCACTTTTGCATCAATTTGTAGAGCGGGACAGGCCACGCAACCTCACTGGACTCATGATTCCCATTTCTCTCTTTCTCTTTTTGTCTTTTTCTTCTTTCCACCAGATTCTCCCTGCATTGTGTGTTCTAATATACCACACAGACATCAATGTAAGTATGAGTGTGTGTAATTCCCACAGCCTTGGTGTATGATGTCCTTATCAGTCTGAGATCAGCGGTTCCAGTCAAAGTCTCCGTGTGTGTAGATACTAGTGGACACCGTCTGGGCCCTGTCCTATCTGACCGACGGTGGGAATGAACAGATCCAGATGGTCATAGACTCTGGCGTGGTTCCCTTCCTGGTCCCCCTGCTTAGCCACCAGGAGGTCAAAGTTCAGGTAAGTGGGGGCATATAATTGCGTGTTAACCGGTAACATGACGCAGAGTTTGACTTTGACGCTGTCGTCATGTCCTGCAGACGGCGGCTCTGAGAGCGCTGGGGAACATTGTGACGGGGACAGACGAACAGACTCAGGTGGTGCTCAACTGTGATGTCCTCTCGCACTTCCCCAACCTGCTCACGCACCCCAAGGAGAAGATCAACAAGGTAACACACACCCTTCCCAGCAGATGAGAAGGGACTGAGGTTGGCGGGGGAAGCCGGGCCGTTAACGCCATTACTGTCTGTGGTTGTTTCCTCCCAGGAAGCAGTGTGGTTTCTGTCCAATATCACGGCAGGGAACCAACAACAGGTCCAGGCGGTTATTGATGCAGGCCTCATCCCATTGATCATCCACCAACTGGCCAAGGTGAGCAAACACACAGGTGTGGCCGAATTCCCATCATCGAGGTGTGGAGACGGTAGTCCTGTCTGTAGATGGTGTCTGTGCTGATGACTGGCAGGCTGTCTGTCTGTAGATGGTGTCTGTGCTGATGACTGGCAGGCTGTCTGTCTGTAGATGGTGTCTGTGCTGATGACTGGCAGGCTGTCTGTCTGTAGATGGTGTCTGTGCTGATGACTGGCAGTCTGTCTGTCTGTAGATGGTGTCTGTGCTGATGACTGGCAGGCTGTCTGTCTGTAGATGGTGTCTGTGCTGATGACTGCCTGTCTGTCTGTTTGTAGGGGGATTTTGGCACTCAGAAGGAGGCAGCCTGGGCCATCAGCAACCTCACTATCAGTGGCAGGAAAGACCAGGTGGGTCTGTTTTTATACATACACATACGCGCGCACACACAGAACAGCCTTGATATTGCGAAGACGTTTGCCATACCAGGGGCTCTGGCAGGATGTGGCGTAGCGACACAGTGCTGAACGTGACCAGGCTGTGCTGATGTGTTTGTGTAGGTGGAGTACCTGGTGCAGCAGAATGTGGTGCCTCCGTTCTGCACTCTGCTGTCAGTGAAGGACTCCCAGGTGGTCCAGGTGGTCTTGGATGGACTCAAGAACGTACTCATCATGGCTGGAGACGAGGCCAGCACCATCGCTGAGATCATAGAGGAGTGTGGAGGTCTGTCTGTGCGTGTCTGTCTGTGCGTGTGTCTTTGTGACTTGTAACTTCTGATGTAGAAAGGATGTATATCATAATTTTGATTGATCTGTTTGTCTGTGGTTCTCTGTGCGTGTGCGCGTGTGCGCGTGTGCGCATCTTGTGCTCAGCGCTGAAGGTGTGTCTGACCTCTGTTCTCAGGTCTAGAAAAGATTGAGAACCTTCAGCAACACGAGAATGAGGACATCTACAAACTGGCCTTTGAGATCATTGACCAGTACTTTTCAGGCGATGATGTGAGTTACAAAAAAGAAACACTGATTTTTAAGTTACTACTTATAGTATTTCATCTTTTTTATTTCAGTGGCTTAAATTAGACTGATGGATTTTGTTACCTAGAGCTTATTAAATGATAATATCCAGGTCAGAGAGGCACCATTAGGAGAATACTTTACTGATTCCAGTGGTCAATATTCATATACCCCAATCTGATACCAGTGGTCCATATTCATATACCCCAGTTTGATGCCAGTGTTTCATGTACCTGCGTACCCCTGACAAAATTCATTAAAATGTTTGCTTCTGATGATGCTTCTAATTTCACTCACAAAAATAAGTCTGATAGTATCTGTTAATTGCATGATAATAAATACATTCTCTTTCTGTAATTGTACATTATATGATGCCTGGATATACATTTAATAAATAAAACTGCAACAGAGAGTAAATAAATTAGGATACATATAAAAAACTATTATAAAAAGAACTGGAGCATGCTGGATGTCTATTCAGATGAAAGCAAAATGAAATGTCACAATTTAAAGCAGCCAGCCAATACCAAGTATCTGTGCGTCCCCACTTCAGTACAATATGCCAATATTTATTTTAATTCATATTTGCATATTTGGTCATTGTAATTCATGCCCGTCTCTCTACAGACAAATCAATATTGCATCCTCCTTTTCCTTCGTTCCAGATCGACGAGGATCCCAGCTTGATTCCTGAAGCCACTCAAGGAGGGACTTTCAACTTTGACCCCGCCACAAACCTGCAGACGAAGGAGTTCAAGTTCTAGGAGTCAGTCTTGAGCTGCACCGGTCAACCCCACCCAGACATTCATCCATCTCTCTCCTCCAACCAGGCAACCTTCTGCAGATGGGTGGAGTCCACCTACCATCACTATCCCCTTCAACACGGTCACCCAGCACCACTGCAATATTTCACTTCTGAAGAGTCCCTGAAAACACTCAACCTGGCAACTCGACCCCTGCGTTTCCTGGTACTTCGTCCAGGACCAATCTAGGGAGGGGATTCGGGGAGTCGTAGTCAATGCTGTCAAATGTCACTCAAAAATAACAAGGAACGAGGGAAGGAAGAAAGAAGAAGCCTTTGCGGCAATATTTTTGAATTGCCAAATGTCACTACACACTCACACAGGCACAAAAACAAACAGTTGAACACTGACACTTGGAAAGAATTAGCGCATACTTGATTTAGATGCCATTATACCACAGATGGAGAAAGGACGCTGTTGTTTGTTTGCGGTTTATTTATTTTTCTTTACTCATGGATTGTCTCCTGGTTTCTCATTCACCCACTTTGTTATGGACACAGTCACTCTTCTGTTCTCTGGTGATGTCTGAGTGTCTCAGTGCCCCTTGAAGATTTTCCCCCAGAACCAAGCCATGATTTCCCTCAGGCTTTAGCCAGGAAGATTTTGTGGCTGACTGACAGACTTGATATGTCACAAAAATGAAATACTTTTTTCTTTTATACTTCTCACATTTACATTTTTTTTAATTTGTATTAAATGACACCATACAACTGGTTCAAGAGGAAATATACAATTTGTTTTGCAATTTTGCTCTAATTCAGGGGAGAGCAAAATCGAAAAGGTAAATTTTTCACAGATCCGGGAAGCCAAGCTTTGCGGGAAAACCACCTCTGGGTGTTGGGACGGAACATCGACACCGTAACCCTGTTTCCCAGAGGACCATATATCCTGCTGCAAAAGTGATGTCACGTCCTGTGGAGCTGGTAGTGATGTCACTGTTGGGTTCTCCCTCAGAAGAGCTCACATGTAGACTCACTTGAACACTTCAACACCAGAAAAACTCAAACAACCTGTTTTTGGCAATCAAATCTGGGATTTTTGTTTCTCTTTAGCATATAAAAAAAAAAAGAAAGAAGCTTAGTTTGGCTTTTTCTGGTCCAAACTGTGTTGGAGCTTCCATGTTCGCAATTTTGACTTTTTAGTTTTTATCTTCAGTCTTATGCACCTGTCTTTGAGGTCCAGTGTTTTTGCCCTCTTCCTGTGGAAATGGAGAGATCCTCAGGCTGAAGACAGAACTAAGGGAGAATAGAAAAAAAACTTTGACCTATACAGAACTTTACAAAATGTTTTAGCTCCTTTTTCTGATGAGGTCATCACCAATCTAAATAATTGTACAAAAGAAATGTCTCTCTTAAATTAGTCTCTTGAATATATAAAATATATTTCCATAACGCCTGTACAAAGCTGCTGCAGTTGACAAGCCTATTGAGACAGACCTGAAAACTTACTGTCAGATGTTTTGGGAGGTCATTGGTCTGTTGTCATTTTTGATTTTAGTTTTATCTTAATTTTTAACATTAATGTGTATTGTGATGAATTGGAGAACAGACTTGTCCAGCTGTAGGGGCTTACTGTCCTACCTTACCAGGTCATGTCCAGGAGGACAACCTGAACAGTACCAGGTCATGTCCAGGAGGTCAGCCTGAACCGTTTCTCAGTTGTGGCTTGTTCAAATAGCAGACAACAAACGCTGGTGTTTTCAGTGCAAACTTGGCCGCGGTAGCGTTTCTAGTTGAGGTCTCACCTTGGAAGGGGAGAGTCATTCAGTCGCCAATGTAGTTTAGAAGCCACTCCTGTGCTAGCACCAGGTACATCCTCTGTTACAGCTGTAGGTTTGAACCAGCCTTTGTGCTACTAACTGCTGTTAGACAGTTGGGAGGGGGGGTTAAAGCAGCCCTGTCTTGTTTTGGGACTAGTTGTTTATTATGGATTTACTTTAGAGGGGCTGTTCAGTCAGGCCGTGTAGGAAGATCGAGCCACTTTAAAGAATTACAATTTCTTTGCCTTGTATTGCAAAACGATACAAGCTTATGTTTGTTGCAAGATTTTTACTTGCGTGAGAAAAGTTGTTTTAAATAAGAGAATAGAGAGTGTAGCAACAGACAGCGTTTTGGCCTCTGTTTATCTTTTTATAAATTTTAGATTTGAATTCTTCTCTTTAAGGTGGCTCACTGATGCTTTCAACTCTTGTGCAAATTAAAGACGAGAATGAGTTGAAATTCATTGTGCCTTTTGTTTTTCATTTACACAAAGATAAAGTTATTGCTCTCGGAAAGGCAAACAACTGCTAATGGAAAAAGAACCAAAAGTCTAGAAGCTGTTGAAGCATCGGAAATGTGGGGCATCTGATTTATTCTTTATTGCTGGAGTTTGTCCCGGGATTGATCAATGCTGCTCTCTGTTGTAGAGGGCAAATGTTCTACTCTCATTTAAATATATATTATATATTTATAAGGCTGAGCATTGTAACCCGTTATGACATCACAGTGCTACCCTGTATCCCGTACTTAACCAGTAACACACCATAAACTCATCTACGCCACATTCTGCTAATAAATCAGGGGATAATGATGACGACATCACTTCCTCCCATCTCGCCCTCAGGACATGGTCTCTGTATTACTGATCCTAACCAAAATAAACTTGCTGTTAGCCGTTGGAAACTCACTGCTGCAAGCGTTCTGATTGGGTACTTTAATGGTGAGGGGGGGTGGGGGTGTGTGTTGGGGGGTAGAGGGAATGTCTGAAAGAAGGGATGAAGTGCAGCTGTGGTACTTCCAGAAGTTTACTGGACAAATATGCATAAAAAAGAACAAGATCATCAGCTTGGGTACTTCCTAGGCACAATGCAATGGGGAGACCCGGGACAAATTAGAAACATTATAATCTATGTATATTACCTCTGATTTCACAAATCTCTTCAGTCTGGTGGTGTCAATCGATTGCAACCACAAAGAAGGGACAGAGGAACAATCCCTATATATGATCACAGCCCTATATGTCATTCTCCATTTTATACACCATTTTCACAAGTATAATGCTCTGGCTGATCCCTTGTGACGATCTGGTTGGATTCATGTGATCTCGAAGCAGTTTGTTAGGAGGGATCAGCCAATGAAGTCCCACCCAGTTGACTACATTGTAAAGACGCGGAAGCCGTCAATGGCTCCTATCATAAATGGGTCCCATCCATCCCCACGGTAGTAAACCTAGAGAAACGATTAACTGGTTGTGTTATGGCTGATGTAAGGAGACCACTTTGTGGTGTCATGTGGTATTGCATCTTCTGTCATTTCATGAAAATGTTTTAGTGACAGTGTTGAGGAGACACACCTGTGTAGTTCAGCAGGAATCGCATGATGCTGGAAATCCAATGTACCCAAAACCCAACTGGGTTTATGACCACAGGGCTTGTATGAACACATGCATGCACTACTGTCATTTGCTGTGGATGAGAGCATCTGCTAATTTATGTAAAATTTAAGGAGATGAATGGGTAGTAGACACAGTAGCTAAACATAGTGTAAGAGGTTAATAAAATGGATTTAAGTATTTCCAATTGTCTAAGGCCAAACCATTACCTCAACTCCCATTGAATACTTTTATCCAAAGAGTGAATTTCACCACACGTTCTTTACTGAGATCGTGTATATAAGCATGCCTTCTGTTTCTCAGGGTAAACTGTTTTCCAATTCCAGTTAGACACTCTGCATGCTCCGCGCAATCATGGTTTCAGATACTGTATCAAGTTTGTGATAAAATGCGTTTGTTAAACTGCATACTTGATCATCCGACACTTAGACTTAGGTCCAGACAACACAACGTCTGACTAAGCACAAAAGTGCATAAACAGGCCCTGTGTCGCAGGTGCCTTTATTGTTAGCGTTTTTGCGCGTCATCGGCACACCACATCCTCAGATAACGGCAAAATCAGACCGAAATAACATTAATGAAATTGGCTGATAGTCGATTTTATAATCGCAGCCCTGGTCTGTTACAGCTACGTGGGTTTTTCTCAGCCAATTCTCGTTTCGCACAGCTGGACTCTGACAATATTTCTTACATCTGCGGCAAACAATAAATTATTCTAAAGATAATTATTACAAATGTATGTAACAATTACTGTACCATAGCCAACCGAGTCACACAGTTGTACATAACCTTTAAAAAGCTAGGTTTCTGTGTTGAACTCCCATAAAGGACGGTAGGAAAATAAATTCACTCACTGTTGCTTTGGATAAGACTAAAAGGCTAATATTGACGCAAGAACATGTGGAGCAACTTTTGTGGGTACACACTTCTTGTTATTCAGACAAAGAGAAGGGCACAGTCACTCAGTCTTACTGCCAAGACTATGGATCAAATTCACCTCTGCTTAGTTTAAAGTGAACAACACAGGAATCGCCCACTAAATCACCTGATAACCCTTAGGATTAACTGGGAGAAAAACTGGACCAAGAGAGAGATCTGACCGGACATGTAACGGCGTCTCGCTCTGCGCGGGGTCAATAAACTCACGACCGGAGTGGCAGTGGGACAATCTAATAATGGGGTCGTGTCTAGTTTGTTGTGGTACTTCATAGTGAACGACATTTGTTATAGTCTCCTTAACTTCCGGACACACCAACGTCATCTACAGAAAAAGGGTCAACGTGTGGAGTTGATGTGGTCGCTGGTTTTGGCCGGAGGAAAAATTCCGCTGGTCAGAGGTTCGCTGGTAATAGCACCAGATTAACATCTTATTCATATATGATTGTCGTTTTACTAATTAAAACATTTATTGTCTTGTTTTCCTAATGGGACAAGTTATTATTGACCATGGGTAGACTTTGTCAATGAACGCTAATTGTGTCCTGTTTTTGTAGATGGCGAATATGAGATAACTAGCAGTAGGCCCACTAGCTGCAACTGAAATATTTTGTTGGCTTGCTGTCTTTGCTAATGTTATTCTGCCAGTTCAAATACTGTACTGAAGTTAACTCCAGTGTGCTGGGACTGTGAAATATCTCCACACCATAGCTAAATAGATTGGTGTGAAAATAAAGGCATTCATTTTTAATTGCCTTCTGATACTGAACTGGCCAGTCGAGAATTTTGTTTGTTTAGTGTCAGAAAATAGAAATTTGATTTTCTCAAGCTTGTACAAATAAAATAATCAATACTTCGTAACAAGAATAATATGGCTACTACTAACAATAAAATGAATACAATAATATAATATGCATATTTGCATCCAATATTATATAAATGCATCCAATAACAGCATTCAAGTACAACTACTAATGTCTGCAATTAGTAAACGATGGAGAAAACCGAACCGCTATACAAAAAAACGAATTAGCTGAAATATTTGCAGGCAATAATACACAGTATTTATATATTTATTTACATTGCTATGTTGCCATATAAGTTTTTTTTTTTTTTCTTAGGTGTTCTTTCATATACAGGGAAATTAAAGTGGATATATAAAATAATTGTATTGCTTCCAACAAGTTTAGTGATTCATATTTCGTACAGTATCGGTATCAGAGGTGTTGAGAATTGATCATAAAACAAAGCTCTTTCTGAGCAACTATTCCCCGACTTTTTTATACATGTCCCACTGGACATGGAACTGAGCTCACAGGCAAGGTCATTGTTTCCCAATCCACTCCTCTTGTTGCACATATTGGTTCCAGCCTAACACTAACCCACCTGACACATTGGTTCCAGCCTAACACTAACCCACCTGACACATTGGTTCCAGCCTAACACTAACCCACCTGACACATTGGTTCCAGCCTAACACTAACCCACCTGACACATTGGTTCCAGCCTAACACTAACCCCCCTGACACATTGGTTCCAGCCTAACACTAACCCCCCTGACACACATTGGTCCCAGCCTAACACTAACCCCCCTGACACATTGGTTCCAGCCTAACACTAACCCCCCTGACACATATTGGTTCCAGCCTAACACTAACCCACCTGACACATTGGTTCCAGCCTAACACTAACCCCCCTGACACATTGGTCCCAGCCTAACACTAACCCCCCTGACACACATTGGTCCCAGCCTAACACTAACCCCTTTGACACATTGGTTCCAGCCTAACACTAACCCACCTGACACATATTGGTTCCAGCCTAACACTAACCCCCCTGACACACATTGGTTCCAGCCTAACACTAACCCACCTGACACATTGGTTCCAGCCTAACACTAACCCCCCTGACACACATTGGTCCCAGCCTAACACTAACCCCCCTGACACATATTGGTTCCAGCCTAACACTAACCCACCTGACACATTGGTTCCAGCCTAACACTAACCCCCCTGACACACATTGGTTCCAGCCTAACACTAACCCCCCTGACACACATTGGTTCCAGCCTAACACTAACCCCCCTGACCCATATTGGTTCCAGCCTAAAACTAAAGGCCTGAATAACTGTCTGCTCATTTGTTCTTTCTGATTGGTTACACATCCTCTAAATACCAATGGGAGAACAGTGTGGCTAGAGGTTGCTGCTGCAGCCTGGGAGCTCTGGTTGTGAAATTATGGGTTTGATTGAGCTGACTGTAAACTGTCTCTTTCTTGTCTGTAATATTCAGGGTAAAACCTGCCCAGACTGTGGAACTGGCCCTACCGGCAACCCCCGGTCCTCCCAGCAACCCCCGGTCCTCCCGGCAACCCCCGGACCTCCCGGCAACCCCCAGTCCTCCCGGCAACCCCCGGTGGCACACTATGGTGGATGTGACGAAATGGCCTCTGTTTAGCCTGCTGGGAGACCAGGTGCTGTCATCCATTCGGCAGGCCTGCGTGTTCGGGACCTCTGCCAACGAGGTCATCTACATCACGAAAAACGACCATGTAGGTGCTCAGGTGAGGCCGACACACACGCTGTGCACACGCCAGAACCTCATCTCCCTCTGTGTTTCTCTCTCGACCAGGTGTGGGCATTTGGGCTGAACTGCAGTAACTGCCTAGGCACCGGGGACAGCCAGAGCTCCATCCTGCCCAAGAAGCTAGACGTCCTGTGTGGGAAGAAAGTGGTCAGCCTCAGCTACGGGAGTGGGCCCCATGTCCTCCTGGCCTCTGAGGGTGAGGAGTCCCAGCGTGTCTACCACGAAAACGCGTCCAGATCGCCTTGGACAAATGTCTCACAACAGAGCCGCCGTTGAGTCTGGAACTATTCTGGGCTGATCGTTTTCCTACATCGTTTGTCTCAGATGGCGAGCTGTTTGCCTGGGGTCACAACAGCTACAGCCAGCTGGGCAACGGAACCACCAACCAGGGTGTGGCTCCGGTTCTGGTGTCGGCCAACCTGCTCAACAAGAGGGTGACGGAGGTGGCCTGTGGGTCACATCACTCCCTGGCATTGACCGACGCTGGTGAGGTAAGAGGAGAAACGGACTGACAGCGAATGGACAGCGGTGGAGAGATGGGGGCTAGGGTTAGGGTTGTGTCTGTGTGTCTGTGAGCTAACCTACTGGGGGGGCTGACAAACCGCCTTCCAAAGCCCAGGGGTCGAGGTTGAGAAACAGCTCCAGACTGCTGGGTCCTGGTCGAAAGCCACTACTTTACTGTAAACCAGCCATCCTAAGCGCTGCTATAAAGGCCCTTTTGTTGCCGTGTTCTTTCACTGAGTCTGTGCCAGGTCACGGCTCCGGAGAATGTGAAACCGTTCTAGAATGAACCGGGTTGTGTTGTCAGGGAGGAGGTTGTTATAGTAGCTGTAACCGTGGAGTTTCCTATTGTGAGCCGTGTCTAAAATCCAGTCGTTCCGTTCAACGTGGTTATCTGTCCTGTCTGGTTGGTCAGGTGTATGCGTGGGGGTACAACAACTGTGGCCAGGTCGGGTCAGGCTCCACGGCCAACCAGCCCACCCCCCGACGAGTGTCCAACTGTCTGCAGAACAAGGTGGTGGTCAGCATCACCTGCGGTCAAACCTCCTCCCTGGCTGTGGTCCAGAACGGAGAGGTGAGTGAGAGTGGCCTCAGTTTGACCTTTTCTGATGACTTAAACTAAAGGCTTCTAATGTTGGCTAGACATTTCAATCTGGACTCCCTCCATTGCGTTAGTTTAAGTGATGAGAAAATGATAAGTGTTTTACAAAACAAAAGCCATCGGTGATTGGATTATCTATAACCAGTCAGAGTATCAAAGCCAATGAAAAATCTTTCTAAATGAAAGTATTTGTGTGTTCTGGCTTCGGCCCAACCTATTGATTTTTGGGAAGAATCAGAGGGAACCCATCAGTTTTTGGGTCTAGACTCCTTTCCAAGTAGAAACAGACATCCCTGAGTGTGGCGTAGTCCTTGGCTGGGCCGAGTTTGGGTTGCAAGATAAATGAGGACGTGGGTATGATATTAAGTTTCAGTATTTGGTTGTAACGTAGCAGGTTTCCAGGCAGGCAGAGACTGTGCAGAACACTCATTAGGGAGAGGGTGTGTCCTAGGTTTACGGCTGGGGCTACAATGGAAACGGACAACTGGGGCTGGGCAACAACGGGAATCAGCTGACCCCTTGTCGACTGGTGGGTCTGCAGGGACTGCGTGTGTTACAAGTAAGTACATACATATACACACACAAACGCACACACACAAACCTTCCTCCAGGAGAAACCCTTCTCCCCCTCCAGATAGCTTCGGGCTACGCCCACTCCCTGGCCCTAACTGATGAGGGCCTGCTGTATGCCTGGGGGGCCAACACCTACGGGCAACTGGGGACGGGCAACAAGAGCAACCAGCTGAGCCCTGTCCAGATCCTGACTGAGAAGGAGAGGTGAGTGTGTCTGTCTGTCTGTGTGTTTGAGGTAGATTCCAAGTCAAGGTCAATAATACAGTTGACAATTTGTAATAGAAACCATGTTCCTTATGATCATGTTGCTTATGATTTTGCGTACAGACTTTATTTGACTAGTATAAGTATTGGCATTTCAGAGCAGAACAGAACTTGTTTCCCCAGAGTCATGAATATTAGATGGAACCAGCAGGCCCGAATCACGTTCAGTCTGCAGAGACTGCATGACATCTTAAAGGGTTTCTAGGAAAGGTTTTTGTAGAATATGCAGCTCATTTGGGATCCGCTTGAAACTTACTCTTGAAAGCCGCAAGGGTTTATACAATCTAAAGTTGTAAAGTTTTTTTAGTTTTTTTACTGCCAATATAATTGAATTCAGTTATTTGTTAAAGTTGATGGATAGTAAAATATCTTAGCTTCAGAAGCTATTGTCTACTTATTCTGGGGTGTATTATTTATTAAAACAATTACTAATATCTGCATATTAATATGATTCTTGGATTTATTCATTTCTTTCTTCTAACAACACTGTACTTTCCAGACAAGGGGATTTGGCAGTATTTCGTTTTTAATTAAAATGTTTATTTTAGATTCTGTAACAGTCAAAATATCCTCTTTAAAGTTATAACGTAAACTAAATACATTTAATTTGATTGTTTTTGTGTACAGGCAAGGCTTTTCTTCATTTTGTAAATTCATGTTTTGACCTAAGATTTATGCCTTTGTTCTGCCCAAAAAGCTTGTCCATTTCATGAAACACCCATAAAGCTTATTTCTAGTATAATATCACTAACTTGTCAAAATCCATCCCTTCACATGTTGGGCCATGAACCTTCCCCCGAAGGATTCTACAGACACATCCAAAGTTTCCTTTTCTGTTTTCTTTTTCAAATACATTTGAATGGACTTGGCCATGTGTACCCAAACCCGCAGTAGTCTCATCAGCAGCGACAGACAGAGTTGAGGGACAGTTTGAATGCAGACCCCTTGACATCCTACTCGCTCCAACAGGATCGTAGAGATCGCAGCCTGCCACTCCACACACACGTCCGCAGCCAAGACCCAGAGTGGACAGGTCTACATGTGGGGTCAGTGTCGGGGTCAGTCCATTGTCCTGCCATTCCTCACGCTCTTCTCCTGCACAGACGATGTCTTCGCCTGCTTTGCCACGCCCTCCGTCACGTGGAGACTCCTCTCCCTGGGTAAGTGGGTGTGTCGGGGGCTGAACCTTCTGGTGAAGTTGGTGTGTCGGGGGCTGAACCTTCTAGTTAAGTGGGTGTGTCGGGGGCTGAACTTTCTAGTTAAGTGGGTGTGTCGGGGGCTGAACCATCTGGTGAAGTTGGTGTGTCGGGGGCTGAACCTTCTGGTGAAGTGGGTGTGTTGGGGGCTGAACCTTCTGGTTAAGTGGGTGTGTCGGGGGCTGAACTCTCTGGTGAAGTGGGTGTGTCGGTGGCTGAACTCTCTGGTGAAGTGGGTGTGTCGGTGGCTGAACTCTCTGGTGAAGTGGGTGTGTCGGTGGCTGAACTCTCTGGTGAAGTGGGTGTGTCGGTGGCAGAACTATCTGGTGAAGTGGATGTCGGGGGCTGAACTCTGGTTAAGTGGATGTCGGGGGCTGAACTCTGGTTAAGTGGGGGTGTCTCACTTTGCTGTCCTTTTTGGATGCCTTTTGAAAATATGATGTATGATTTTAGACTGTCCTTCAGTCCCCTATCAAGCAGAACTCAATTCCACCAGCCCAGTAATGAGAAGACATGAACTTCTGGTTCTCTGCCAAAAACCCATGGAAATTTAACTTTTACAGAATGAGACGATCGTTGTGTCTTTGTGGTCTACAGAGCATGATGACTTTCTGACAGTAGCCCAGTCTTTGAAGAAGGAGTTTGACAGTCCGGATACGGCCGACCTAAAGTTCAGTGTGGAGGGCAAATACATCCATGTCCACAAAGCTGTCCTGAAGATCAGGTCAGAACAGTGCTTACTTGACTCATGGAGCAAGAGCAAGTTATCCAGCTAACCTCCAAACATACACAGACGTTTCTGTCAGCCAGCTAACATCCAAACATTCACAGACGTTTCTGTCGGCCAGCTAACATCCAAACATTCACAGACGTTTCTGTCGGCCAGCTAATATCCAAACATTCACAGACGTTTCTGTCGGCCAGCTAACATCCAAACATGCACAGACGTTTCTGTCAGCCAGCTAACATCCAAACATTCACAGACGTTTCTGTTGGCCAGCTAACATCCAAACATTCACAGACGTTTCTGTCGGCCAGCTAACATCCAAACATTCACAGACGTTTCTGTCGGCCAGCTAACATCCAAACATTCACAGACGTTTCTGTCGGCCAGCTAACATCCAAACATTCACAGACGTTTCTGTCGGCCAGCTAACATCCAAACATTCACAGACGTTTCTGTCGGCCAGCTAACATCCAAACATTCACAGACGTTTCTGTCGGCCAGCTAACATCCAAACATTCACAGACGTTTCTGTCGGCCAGCAAACATCCAAACATTCACAGACGTTTCTGTCGGCCAGCTAACATCCAAACATTCACAGACGTTTCTGTCAACCAGCTAACATCCAAACATTCACAGACGTTTCTGTCGGCCAGCTAACATCCAAACATTCACAGACGTTTCTGTCGGCCAGCTAACATCCAAACATTCACAGACGTTTCTGTCAGCCAGCTAACATCCAAACATTCACAGATGTTTCTGTCAGCCAGCTAACATCCCCAGTTTATATTTGAATGGGCTAGTAAGTCCAGCTATTTTACTAGATCCACTGCAAATATTTTTTGTGCGGGGAAAATTCAGAATAACAAAACACACTCTTAAATGAAGGGTAGTTTGAGATGTTAGCTGGCTAAAAACTGTCCTCTTTATCTTCCTCTTTTTCTAGGTGTGAGCACTTCCGGTCTATGTTCCAGTCTCATTGGAATGAGGACATGAAGGAGGTGATTGAGATCAACCAGTTCCCCTATCCTGTCTACCGTGCCTTCCTCCAGTTCCTCTACACAGACAACGTAGACCTGCCCCCGGAGGACGCTATTGGTCAGTACCACAGTCTGCCACGCCCACCAAGCCTTCCTGACAGGGGAGTTGTTCAATAGGGAAAGGTTTCAGGCACATGCTATAAGCTCCTATTGGTTCCTCTGGGTCCAGTTGAACTGCCACCTGTAGGTTTTTGTTAATAAAATCAGAACTGCTAGATTAGGGTTTGATTTTAAGCCTTTGCGACGGTCCATACAAAACATACATAAGAAACTAAACAATGTGAGCAAACATCCAGTTGAAGTGACTTGTGGTTGGCAGGTCTGCTCGATCTGGCCACGTCCTACTGTGAGAAACGCCTCAAGCGCCTGTGTCAGCACACCATCAAGAGAGGCATCACCGTGGAGAATGCTTTCTCCCTGCTTGCTGCAGCTGTGCGTTATGATGCAGAGGTCAGTCCCATCCCCCTTCACCTAGCCACAAGTAACTTAAAACCCCTTCACACCTAGTCACAGGTAACTCAACCCTCAACTTAAGTTACCTGTGACTAGGTGTGATTGGGTTGAGTTACCTGTGACTAGGTGTGATTGGGTTGAGTTACCGGTGACACTGTGTGAAGGGGTTGAGTTACCGGTGACACTGTGAGAAGGGGTTGAGTTACCTGTGACTACGTGTGATGGGGTTGAGTTACCGGTGAATAGGTGTAATGGGGTTGAGTTACCTGTGACTAGGTGTGATGGGGTTGAGTTACCTGTGACTAGGTGTGATGGGGTTGAGTTACCGGTGACTAGGTGTGAAGGGGTTGAGTTACCTGTGACTAGGTGTGAAGGGGTTGAGTTACCTGTGACTAGGTGTGATGGGGTTGAGTTACCGGTGACTAGGTGTGATGGGGTTGAGTTACCTGTGACTAGGTGTGAAGGGGTTGAGTTACCTGTGACTAGGTGTGAAGGGGTTGAGTTACCGGTGACACTGTGTGAAGGGGTTGAGTTACCGGTGACTAGGTGTAATGGGGTTGTTACCTGTGACTAGGTGTGATGGGGTTGAGTTACCTGTGACTAGGTGTGATGGGGTTGAGTTACCTGTGACAAGGTGTGATGGGGTTGAGTTACCTGTGACTAGGTGTGAAGGGGTTGAGTTACCTGTGACAAGGTGTGAAGGGGTTGAGTTACCGGTGACTAGGTGTGATGGGGTTGAGTTACCGGTGACACTGTGTGAAGGGGTTGAGTTACCGGTGACTAGGTGTAATGGGGTTGAGTTACCTGTGACTAGGTGTGATGGGGTTGAGTTACCTGTGACTAGGTGTGATGGGGTTGAGTTACCGGTGACTAGGTGTGATGGGGTTGAGTTACCGGTGACTAGGTGTGATGGGGTTGAGTTACCGGTGACTAGGTGTGATGGGGTTGAGTTACCGGTGACTAGGTGTGATGGGGTTGAGTTACCGGTGACTAGGTGTGATGGGGTTGAGTTACCTGTGAATAGGTGTAATGGGGTTGAGTTACCGGTGACTAGGTGTGATGGGGTTGAGTTACCGGTGATAGCCACAGGTAGCATCACACCCGATGAAGTCAACAAAAGGGTTTGGTATGTGTTGCATTAGAGTGCATGTAGTAAAAAGTAAATGAACAGGATAAACAGTTCCTCACCCTTATCAATTGTTTATTCTTTATTATTTTTGTTTAAGGAACAGGACCACAGTGACAGCTTATTTCCTGGTTGGAGAGCTAATCTCCTATTAACTGTGTTTCTAGGACCTGGAGGAGTTCTGCTTTAAGTTCTGTGTGAACCGCTTGACAGAGGTGACCCAGACTGCAGCCTTCTGGCAGATTGAGGGTAACCTGCTCAAACAGTTCATCTGCCGAGCCAGCCGCTGCGGAGCCTTCAAGAACTGACCCCTGAACCCTTTCACCTGTCGTGGTCTTCATCACATGGTGGCTCGGCGTAAGCTAAGCTAACCAGGTCCTGGCCCTGCAGCCTGATACTCAGCCGTCAGGCTGCCCTGTTAGCACTGTGGCTAACTGTTGGGTGCCAGAAGACATTTAGAAGCAGCTCCTCTGACTGCTGCCCAAAGAGTGTTATGGAACAGTTTAGAGGAGGTGTTTAAATGCCGGTAGATTTCCACTGTGCTTTTCTTTAGTCTGCCGAAAAATGCCAGTTGGGGATCATGATCTGTTTATTCTCTGATTGCTCCACAGAACCGTGTAGTACAGCTAGGTTAAAACTGAATCGACGTCTGCAAACGTACAGTTACTGCAGTATTCTGAGAAAACAACAGGTGTGAATGTAATAGCACAGGATACAATCGCATTGAATTTTGTGAAGGGAAATTGTTCAGGTTTGAACATCCATGTAGGATCCTTCAGTGATTCCATTCATGAAATATACATATCAGTCTGAGTTAAATCCAGCAGTGATGGCAGCGTATGGAGTAGGCAAACTGTGGCGGAGCTCTGTATGAGAACCAGTTATGCATTCTGTTGGGTAGAACTCCTGTTTCCTTCCATTCTTATGTGTGGATTGTTTTGTTCTTGGCAAATGAGGAGCACAATTGCACTTTGTGATGTGCAGTGGATTCTGGGTGAGAGAGTGATTACATGAGTAATGGTTATGTACAGATCTCTCTGGCGCTTCAATGTTCCAGCATTTTGCAGAGGATCTGGGGTTACGAGGTGGTCTATAATCTTATGGGCTAATCACCATAAGATTATACAAGTCTATGTTCTATCAGTAATATTTTCACAGTCATACTACTTCCACGTGATTCCTCCTATAAAATATTATTTTTAAACAATTACCTGCAGTCAAGATGGCCAAATAAGCAAGGAGAGTGTATGTGTATGAGTGTCCATCTGTATACAAAGTACAGTAACAATTTTAAAACTAAGCAGTTGTCTTTTCTCTGACTATGCCTTCATATTGGCAAACTCACAGCCCCTCCAATGTGTCGCCAAAGCAAGCTGATGAAACCGATCTGGATAGAAAAGGCTTCTTTGACAGAAGGGCTAAGTTTTGATTACTAAATCGATAGTAGTTCAAAACCTACCACATTTTAAGTGATTTCACAACTATACAACTACTTGACTGGTATTATTGTGTGGATTCTTGTATGTATGAAATGCAAAGGATGTCACAACATTGTTTAAAAAATGCAAATATGGCATCACAGAAATGTATGCATTTGGCTAGAATGAAAAAGTGAGCAAATACAAATTATTAAACAGAAGAATGAGGAGGAGCAGTTTGTGATGGGCCGGCAATTCTCCTGACATGATTTGGCAGTACCTCCATTAAATCCTGTTAGGCCCTGATTAAATCCTGTATTGCACAAGTTCATCGCAATAATGTGATGTATATTCACTGTTTCCATTGTTAACTGCTCCCATGCAGAGTGCTGTGTGTTGGCTCAGTCACAATTAATACAGACTAGACTGAACCAAAACAGGTCCACAGTACAGAAGTTATACATATACACTCACCGGACACTAGTTCATGAAAGGAGAAAGGTCAGGTGACAGAAAGTGACACAAATACTGAAATATCCACTTTTTACAGTAGTGGTGTGTAGCAGGTTCTCTGGAAGCACAATGTCAACCTTGAAATGGAGGGCAGTAAACAGGGACCCGGGTACGAGACAGGCATACCACAAAGTGGACGGTGATTGTAGGAGCTTTGTTGGACTTCTGCTTGTTTCATCATTTGTTCCCAAGTTTGTGGTTTGAAAGCATAAAATTTTAGTTTTTAAGATTATAAGAAGGTTTGAAAGTAGAACACATTTCTTCACAGCAGAACTCTAAAATCCCATAAGGACAAGTAATTCCCCACCACTATTATAGGAGATGGGGTTTTGTCTGGCAGCGCTGCTTATTTCTCCAAAGTTGATCTGGCTTCCCTTATGGCTGCTGCAGCTCTCTGTAGCTCACTCTGTGCCTTCTTAAACTCTGAATAAAGGAAGGAGAAGATATAACATTTGACTTGGTATTTTTTAAGGCAATACACAGAAACACTTCTGAAGCACACTAGGGGGTGTGGTCTGAACAAATATAGGCTTCGTCATAGGGGCTGAAAACAAGCAGCTTATTCGCAACACAAACACCTGTTCACCCGTTATTAACAAACTAACTCACCGTCTTCCTGCTGTGAGAGCATCTGGGGTAATTTCCCAGAAGCCTTCATCACGTTCAGAGCAAGGTCACAATCTGAAAAAACAGATGTGACAGAGGTTAAATGAGAGTTATGAAATATGCTTTTGTAACCACGCAGTGATCGATAAGTTGGGGGGGGGTTGATAGTAACCATGCAGTGATCGATATGTCGGGGGGGGGGGTGGGGGGGGTTTGATTATAACCATGCAGTGATCGATATGTGGGGGGGGGGGGGGGGTTGACTGTAACCACGCAGTGATCGATATGTGGGGGGGGGGGGGGGGGGGTTGACTGTAACCACGCAGTGATCGATATGTTGGGGGGGTAACCATGCAGTGATCGATATGTGGGGGGGGGGGGTTGACTGTAACCACGCAGTGATCGATATGTTGGGGGGGGGTTGATAGTAACCATGCAGTGATCGATATGTTGGGGGGGTTGACTGTAACCACGCACTGATCGATATGTTGGGGGGGGGGGGTTTGACTATAACCATGCAGTGATCGATATGTGGGGGGGGGGGGTTGACTGTAACCATGCAGTGATCGATATGTCGGGGGGGGGGGGTTGACTATAACCATGCAGTGATCGATATGTGGGGGGGGGGGGGGTTGACTGTAACCACGCAGTGATCGATATGTTGGGGGGAGGGGTTTGACTGTAACCACGCAGTGATCGATATGTTGGGGGGGGGGGGGTTTGACTGTAACCATGCAGTGATCGATATGTTGGGGGGGGGGGACTGTAACCACGCAGTGATCGATATGTTGAGGGGGGCTGATAGTAACCATGCAGTGATCGTTATGTTGGGGGGGGGGGTTGATAGTAACCATGCAGTGATCGATATGTTGGGGGGGGGGGTTGACTATAACCATGCAGTGATCGATATGTTGGGGGGGGGGTTTGACTGTAACCATGCAGTGATCGATATGTTGGGGGGGGGCTGATTGTAACCACGCAGTGATCGATATGTTGGGGGGGGGGTTGATAGTAACCATGCAGTGATCGATATGTTGGGGGGGGGGTTATTGTAACCATGCAGTGATCGATATGTTGGGGGGGGGTTAATAGTAACCATGCAGTGATCGATATGTTGGGGGGGGGGGGTTAATAGTAACCACGCAGTGATCGATATGTTGGGGGGGGGTTATTGTAACCATGCAGTGATCGATATGTTGGGGGGGTTGGTTTCACCGCCTAGCTGTCCCACTCACCTTCCTGACTGGCCCGGTCTGAAATGATCCTCTTGGACATGCCAACCAGGTCCAATATTAAGGCATCAAACAAGGATTCTGTGCACTGAGCCTCATTGCACCTCCTCCAGAACATTCTGCTGACCGCAGTGCTGGAGTCAGAAGCAGAACCGCTGGGTGAATCCGGACCCGGAAAACAAGGAACGGAGGAAGATGGCAACGCAGCGACCAGGGGGCACTCTGGGGGGACCATGGACTTCCGGGCAACAGGGGACTTAGTGAGGACCGCCGGGACCAGGGACTCTGGGGAGACTGGGGAGAAAGGGGACTCTGGGGTGACCTTGGGCACAGGGGACACTGACCGGGAGAACGGGGGCGCAGGGGACGCTGACCGGGAGACCGGGGACACTGACCGGGAGACCGGGGGCACAGGGGACGCTGACCGGGAGACCGGGGGCACAGGGGACGCTGACCGGGAGACCGGGGACACTGACCGGGAGACCGGGGGCACAGGGGACGCTGACCGGGAGACTGTGCATTCCGGGGTGCCGGTGTCGGCAGGCGAGATGGGATTATGACTCGCAGTGAGAGAGCCGCCGTGTCGACCTAAGAGGTGAAGCACAGAACCACATCTTGACAAGCTGTATTAGACGGCTTGGAGCTGCCCTCTGGGAGGACAGAGAAGACACAGCCGGTTCTGATGTTTCTCTTCATAAACTGGTCTTTTGACCAGTCACGCTGTGTCTCCTAGAGACAAATTACTTGTGTCTATGTACGTGTCTAGAATATGTGCAAAAGTACAGAAATGGTAGAAGGAGAGTCACTGAATCAATGTCCGATTCATGAGCCTGGATGAAACTGGTTCTGACTGGACTTTTTGAGCTTTGAGATTTAACATTGTAGTTCAAGATGAGACAGTTCTCTTTGGTTATAACAACAGTACTCTATATAAACTGATTAGTATTTTTCTACTTTGAGAAAGTACTCATTCTAAAAATAATGTTTTGCATCAGCGGACACTTCTCCACTGGTGTTTTTTCTAGAACTAATCTGATAGGTGAAGAAATGCAGGAGGAGGGATGTAGCCACCTGATTCCTGATAGGATTTGATAGACCCCAAACACAAAGTGACCGGCAACAGCAGACTCTCAGACTCTGAATCCTGGAGGGAGATCAAACCACCAGTTGGTCCGGGACAAAGATACCATACAGTTGACCGGGACAGAGATACCATACAGTTGACAGGGACAGAGATACCATACAGTTGACAGGGACAGAGATACCATACAGTTGACAGGGACAGAGATACCATACAGTTGACAGGGACAGAGATACCATACAGTTGACAGGGACAGAGATACCATACAGTTGACAGGGACAGAGATACCATACAGTTGCCAGGGACAGAGATACCATACAGTTGCCAGGGACAGAGATACCATACAGTTGACAGGGATATATACTCTACAGTTGCCGGGGACAGAGACACTGTACAGTTGAAAACAATACTCAGAAAGCTGTGTAACCTACTGAGTCAATGATTGTTACATCGTCATCTATATCTTCAAGCGCGTTTTCTGAGAAAAACAAGTTCAGTTTGATAGTGAGCCTTATTGCATTGTGTGTGTGTGTGTGTGTATTGCATTGTGTGTGTGTGTGCGTGTATTGCATTGTGTGTGTGTGTGTGTGTGTGTGTATTGCATTGTGTGTGTGTGTGTGTGTGTGTATTGCATTGTGTGTGTGTGTGTATTGCATTGTGTGTGTGTGTGTGTGTATTTTACTTGAGGTGAGTGTGGAGACTTCCGCAGGAGTTCTGTGAATAGAGAAATATGATTTTTCCAGTATCACGACACAGCACAAGGGCATGCAACCTAAATGTTTGTTGTACAATAAACAGCTCAGCACCGAAAAGACCACCATCTATAAAAACAACTTCACCAAGAATGTGCCACGCTTGTGTTTTCTCACTTCCCAGACCAAACATAGACTTTTGTGCCTTATGATCCAATACAATACGTACTGAATATTTTGTGTTTACTTGTTACTTCAATTATACTTGAACATGTGTTGTAGTGTGCTGACTTGGCCTGTTCCCACCTCCACCAAGCGTCACACGGGCCACGGTCATGTCACATGACACTGGCATAACTAAGTCTGATTGACACTGGCATAACTAAGTCTGATTGACCTGACATCCAGCGGGGCCAAACATTGTCAAAAATCACGGAATTAGGAGCATTAGTTATTAAAAGGGCACTGAGTGGAACTCTTCCTCTACTGTTTACAAGACTACATTTTAAACAATGACACGCCTTGTTGCCTCTTCTTCTCTTAATAAAAGAACAGTATTAGCCTTTTAAGCTAATTAAGTATTCTAAGTGTCCTAATTAAGTATTCTATAGTAGCTCTGCACCTATGGTTGTGTACAAACACAAACAACTAATTGAGCCCATTACTCACTGGTTTGCAGAGTCTTCCAGATCCGACTCCAGTGGGGGGAGCCCAATGTCAGCCTCATCCACATCTCCACCTGTTCAGGATCAAACTACTAATGAATACAATGTATCGCTTATATATTGGTTTTTATAAAATGAAGGAAAGGAAAAGATGTGACTAGAATGACATAGCAACCTGAGCAGAAGGAATCATCCACTATCCTCCCCTTAACCTTTTTTTGGGATGTCACTTCCTGTCTGTGACAGAATGAGAGAACAGATACTAGTTAGAAAATAATGACAAAATATTCTAGTCGGATGTGTGACTCATTCACTTACAACCAAAAAGAAAGAAACATGCACTTAAAACATCAAACAGGACAGGACAGGAAAGCTGGACAGCATCAAAAGAAAAGTACCTACTGAAAATGACACATTAAATCTCATGTATAGAAGTATTCAGACTGTTGGTCATGACACTCCGCATTGAGTTCAGATGCATCCAGCAAAACAATAATTGGAAGCACACAAACAAGACAAAGCTGGAACGGCTTTAATATAAGTCTGGGAATATCTTTAAGTGGCCCAGCCAAACCCCACTGAATTACTGTGGGCAGACCTGCAGATTCACCCAAGCTGCCCATTCTATCTGAAAGAGTTGGAGAGGTTCTGCAAGGAACAATGAGACTCAAAGCTGTGATCGTTGTCAAAGGCACTTCTACAAAGTGCTGAATAAAGCAAGCAAGTCTATTTATATTGTTTTACAGCTTTTTCGGGAGTCCAGTTAAGAGGCCATTACAGTAGTCAACCCTACTAGAGATAAAAGCATGGATGAGCTTCTCTTAGTCTTTTTGGGACACCAAGCCTTTGATTCTGGCTATATATTTTAGATGATAGAATGCTGTTTTGGTGACCGCTTTGATATGACTGGTAAATGTGAGGTCTGAGTCAGAACACCAAGATTACGCCCTTGATCCCTGGTTTTAAGGGCCCGAGAATCCAGCTCTTTACTAATACTTATTTTATTTTTGTTGCCAAACACAAAATAATGGTTTAATTGTGATCAATTTTGGTTCATCCAGGTATTTATGTGCTCTATACAGTGACACAGAGAGTCTATTGAGCTGTTGTCATAGGGTTCGAGAGCCATATATATTTGAGTATCATCGGCATAGCTGTGGTAGTTAATGTTGTTGTTCTGTAGAATTTGGCCCAGAGGTAGCATATAGAGATTGAAGAAAGCGGTCTGAGAACTGATCCCTGGGGAACTCTGCATGTCATAGCCACCCTATCAGATTCCTGATTACCAATGGTGACAAAGTAACTCCAGCCATCTAGATAAGATCTGAACCAATCAAGGACTGTCCCGGAGAGTCCTACCCAATTTTCCAGCCTACCTATAAGTGTTCTATGATCTACAGTGTCAAATGCTGCACTGAGATCTAATAGAACCAGAACTGTTATTTTATCAGAATCAGTATTCAGACGTATATCATTTAAAACTTTGATCAGGGCCGTTTCAGTACTGTGGTGAGGTTGGAAAGCTGACAGAAATGTGTCTAAGAGACCACTTGAGGTCACAAAATTGCTGAGTTTATTGAAGACAACCTTCTCAATGATCTTGGCTAGAAAAGGGAGATTTGATACAGGTCTATAGTTGTTCATTATAGATGCATCCAGTGTTCTCTTTTTTAATAGGGGCTTAATGGCAGCAGTTTTTAGAGACATTGGGAAAATGCCTAATTGCAGAGAGCTATTAACTATTTGCTGTAGGTCCATTGTTATAGAAACAACTGTCAAAAAAAATGTCTGATGACAGTGTGTCGAGACAGCAAGTGGAAGCTTTAAGATGTCGAACTGTTTCTTCTAGGGATTTTTGATCAATTGTATTAAAATGCGACATAATAACCAAGTTATGTCTTGGTGGTCGTTGTGATGGTACAGAGTCCTTGTTAGACTGTGTAGTTCTGATGGTTCATCTAAATTCATTACATTTCACAGTGGACATGAGTTCTGACGCTATCTGCTTTATTGGGTTTGTAAGCTTGTCGACCATGACAAATAGAGTGCAGGTATTATTGATATTTTTGTTGATCATTCCTGATAAATGTTGCTGTCTGGCCCTGTGTAACTCATTGTTGAAGCTACCAAGGCTTTGTATATAGATGTCATAGTGGATTTGAAGTTTAGTTTTCCTTCACTTACGTTCTGCTTTCCTACATTCTCTTTTCAGGGTTCTTACCATCATGGTGGTTCTCCATGGTGTTTTCTGTTTGCTCATAGTTTTCTTTACCTTTACCGGTACAACACGATCCATGACATTCAATATTTTGGCATTAAAATTATCCAGGAGTACATCAACCGACTCAGCAATTATTGTTGGAGAGATAGCTATGGTTTCAACAAACTGAGCATTTGTACTCTCATTAATGTACCTTTTCTTAACAGAAACAGAGTTTACTAGAACATTTGGGGAGATAAGTGAATCAAAAAAGAAACAGAAATGATCAGACAGGGCCAAGTCTTTAACCATGACAGAGGAAATATCCAGACCTTTAGAGATCTAGAATGTGGCCTTGAGTGTTTGTACGCTATTTCACATGTTGAGTGAGATCAAAAGTGTCAGAGTGGTGCAAAAAGTTATTTGCCACTATTGTCTGTACTATTATCTACGTGGATGTTAAAATCCCCTGTAATAATAAACATGTTATAATCAACTGATATAACAGAGAGTAGTTCAGCAAAATCAAAAACATTTGCAGAATATCGTGGAGGTCTGTTAATGGTTAAAAATACAATTTTGGGGGTACCCTTCAATGTAAAACAGAGGTATTCTGTTACCTAGAATGAAATATAATTACCTAGTGTATTTTCTTTGCACTGGAATGTATCTTTGAATAGGGCAGCCACTCCTCTTCCTTTCCTACCATTTCGACACATATTCATATAGCCACATTTTTCAGCTGCTGTCTGGTTAAGAATAGTAGTACTACAATCTTCTGTTAGCCACGTTTCAGTGAGAAACATAACATCTAGGTTGTAGGATATTATAATGTCATTGACCAAGAATGATTTGTTGGCGAGAGATCTGATCTTAAGTAAAGCCAGCTTAATAGATATAATAGGGGTTCCTGGACTAGTAGGTTGACGTGTTACAGTTAACAGATTAGACAAGTTTACTTTATGGGTTGCATGCTCACGATTCCTTCTATTTCTAATCAACACAGGAATAGTGATAGCTTAGCTTGTACTAGCTTGTACTCAAAACTAGCTTGTACTCAAAACAGTCGGCATTGTTATTTTCACAATAGCAGGGACCCGAAGCACATCATCTGAATACTTATTTACATGAAATATTGAATTTTTTTAACTTGCATTTGCACACATTTCAGTCACTATGCGGGATTGTGTTTAGGTTCATAGCAAAGAAATTATAAATGTAATCCATTCTAAATTCTGACTATAACACAACATGTGGAGAAAATGAAGGGGTCTGAATACTTTCCAAAAGCACTGTACATTAAACCTATACTTACTCATTAGAGAAGCTCAGTCGTCTCTGTTCCAACAGCAAAGAGAAAGCCATTAACACTAGGAGATTGTCTTACCATAACATTACCAACACAATATTGTTTTATGATTATATTAAGATTAGGACATTGAGTACATTAAAAGTACAAGTTACTTTTATATTAAATATAAAATGCTCAAATATAGACCTTGAGTGTTTTCTGATGTTGGTTTTCAGGCGTTTTGGAGACATTATTGTGTGATGAGGGTCCAGCCTCTAAGTCAATTGAAATTAAAACATAAAGAAATGCATTTATAAACATACCTTTCCACTCACATTTTATCCTTCATAAATATTAACAATGTTTAAAAATACAGGAAAGAGTTTTTGTGGAAAGAGCAGTGGGAGGGATTTGAACCCATGCTGTATGGCACACAGTGGGGAGAACAAGTATTTGATACACTGCAAATTTTGCAGGTTTTCCCACTTACAAAGCATGCAGAAGTCTGTAATTATTATCAAAGGTAATCTTCAACTGTGAGTAACAGAATCTAAAACAGAAATGCAGAAAATCACATTGTATGATTTTTTAGTAATTAATTTGCATTTTATTGCATGACATAAGTATTTGATACCTCAGAAAAGATTTTTTTTTTTTTTTTTTTTTTTGGAAACCTTTGTTTGCAATTACAGAGATCATACGTTTCCTGTAGTTCTTGACCAGGTTTGCACACACTGCAGCAGGGATTTTGGCCCACTCCTCCACCTTCTCCAGATCCTTCAGGTTTCGGGGCTGTCGCTGGGCAATACGGACTTTCAGCTCCCTCCAAAGATTTTCTATTGGCTTCAGGTCTGGAGACTGGCTAGGCCACTCCAGGACCTTGAGATGCTTCTTACAGAGCCACTCCTTAGTTGCCCTGGCTGTGTGTTTCGGGTCGTTGTCATGCTGGAAGACCCAGCCACGACCCATCTTCAATGCTTTTACTGAGGAAAGGAGGTTTTTGGGCAAGATCTTGCGATACATGGCCCTATCCATCCATTCTCCCCTCAATACGGTGCAGTCGTCCTGTCCCCTTTGCAGAAAAGCATCCCCAAAAATTATGTTTCCACCTCCAAGCTTCATGGTTGAGATGGTCTTCTTGGGGTGGTACTCATCCTTCTTCTTCCTCCAAACATGGCGAGTGGAGTTTAGACCAAAAAGCTCTATTTTTGTCTCATCAGACCACATGACCTTCTCCCATTCCTCCTCTGGATCATCCAGATGGTCATTGGCAAACTTCAGACCGCCTGGACATGCGCTGGCTTGAGCAGGGGGACCTTGCGTGCGCTGCAGGATTTTAATCCATGACGGCGTAGTGTGTTACTAATGGTTTTCTTTGAGACTGTGGTCCCAGCTCTCGTCAGGTCATTGACCAGGTCCTGCCGTGTACTTCTGGGCTGATCCCTCACCTTCCTCATGATCATTGATGCCCCACGAGGTGAGATCTTGCATGGAGCCCCAGACCGAGGGAGATTGACCGTCATCTTGAACTTCTTCCATTTTCTAATAATTGCGCCAACAGTTGTTGCCTTCTCACCAAGCTGCTTTCCTATTGTCCTGTAGCCCATCCCAGCCTTGTGCAGGTCTACAATTTTATCCCTGATGTCCTTACACAGCTCTCTGGTCTTGGCCATTGTGGAGAGGTTGGAGTCTGTTAGATTGAGTGTGTGGACAGGTGTCTTTTATACAGGTAACCAGTTCAAACAGGTGCAGTTAATACAGGTAATGAGTGGAGAACAGGAGGGCTTCTTAAAGAAAAACGAACAGGTCGGTGATAGCCGGAATTCTTACTGGTTGGTAGGTGATCAAATACTTATGTCATGCAATAAAATGCTAATTAATTATTTAAATATCATTCAATGTGATTTTCTGGACTTTAGATTCCGTCTCTCACAGTTGAAGTGTACCTATGATAAAAATTACAGACCTTTACATGCTTTGTAAGTAGGAAAACCTGCAAAATCGTCAGTGTATCAAATACTTGTTCTCCCCACTGTATATGCACTTGGAGGCGGAGCTTCAATGTGTGGGAGGGGCCCAGAATAAAGTTGGTCAAATCATTACCAAAAATAATCCAAAGCAGAATAAAAACTATGTATATTTATGTATATTTTACTTGCTAAATACTTAGTTTACAAATTGACACTGATAAGGGATTTCAATCTGCATTTGATTCCTCACAACAAGGACTGGAGAAAACAACTGTCAAGAACCAGCCGAAGGAACATCTCATTCACTCCTTGCTTTCTGCTGAAACGACCAGCTGGACTGGATACAAGCCAAGAAAACACATGCCCTGTCTGACTGATCAGACTAATCACATCCAGATGGAAACAGGGAGATTAACTGATTCCTGTTATATACCTAGCAATCTACCTAGCCTGCCAGAATTAATCCGGACATAAAACTCACCAGCGACCATCTCAGTTGATGAATTTGGATTATGTTTCAGACAGTACATCCTGAAAAAAAAAACGCAGAGAAGCTCATTCCATACCAAGGTCTTGACCGGTTTCTGGTAGTACCAAATTTATGAACAAGTTCTCTTTAATGTACTTTACAGTTGTTCATTAGGAAAGAAAGCATTGTGCCTCACATATATTCCCCTTTTGTGCTGTCTTCGCTAATGTAGGCCTTGTCGAGCACAGAGCAGGGGAAGTGGTAGGACCTCGAACAGTGTTTCACCTCACAACCCACCGTGGCCCCTTTCTTCTTACACCTATGGCAAGTCTGGGTTGGAGGAAGAGAACAGCTTTTACCAAGATATTAGGCCAAGCTAAGCCATCACACCGGACTAAACATCAACCATTATTAAAACATATTTGACTTAATTTGTTAAAATGATTGTGTTGGGCATAATTCTTTCAAACAATGTTCAAACAACCAAGGGAAACGCTGAAACAACCACAGGGAACATTCAAATAACCTCACCAGTCGGTTTCCCCTCTTTGTCTCTTTGCGGACATCTTCCACAGAGAAACCAAACAAGTCGTCAAACTCAGGAGTGCATTTACAAAATATCCCAGATGAGTAGAACTGCACACAAAACATATGGAGAAGAATTTAAGGGGCCGTCGAGAATTCCCCAAAAAAGCTGGACAGATGATAACATTTTTTTTGATCAATATTATTTAACAAAACAAATTAAATATATAAAGTGACAGGCCACTAATGAGTTTAAGATTAGATGCTTCTAAGATGTTTGTTTAAAAACAACAGAGTACAAAACGTTATTTTTTTTGGGGGGGGGGGGGGGGGTTGATGGAGTAAAGTAGTAGTAATATATTTTAGGATTTTGGATAATTAGCTAGGCCTATGAATAGTTTTCGCAATTGCGTGACAAATGTTTTTTTTTTTATAAAATAATTACATAATCCAATTTCTTTGTACAATTTTCATGCAAGGGTGTCGTTACTAGTCTGCTACCATCATTGAATCTTCACAAGCAACACAACGTAACCCCGGGGACTAATCACAGAAACCCAGATTTATAAATCTTACCAAGCAGTTCTGGTGGGCAGTAACATTCTCTTTTGTCGATAACGGTCCAGTGGTCTCATTCTCCTCAGAACTTTTACAAAGTAGGCATTGCTCTTCCAATTCTCTTCCACTTCGATCAGGAGCCATTCTTGAGATTTATTTACCAAAAACATTAGGTTCTAGCAAGTTTCAGCGGGCTTCGACAACGTCCGTTGCATCACCCCTCAAACAGGGTTGCCAGATTTTATTGCATTTAGCCCAGTGTTCTATACAACCCTATCGGTAAATCGACCTGCCCAGGCCCATTTTTGCCCGCTCACTATCATTAAAAATGCTCAACATAGGTGATCGTCCCTATCTGGCAACGCTGCCCTAGAGTTGTGGTGTGGATTAGTTTCGTTTCTTCGGAATGCGAAAGCAAAACTCGGTGTTGTATCAGTTTCAGTGCACTTGGGGGACCCAGAGAGAGGTTGTGCAGCCTACATTATGCATGCCAAATTGTGACGTAGCGTGATGACCCCGGGCCGTGGTGCAACCTTTCCTTACAGTCGCCACAAACCTCACAGCCGACGTATGAATGTGATAATCATATAGAATACCACAATATAAAATAAATATTTATTTGCACGGCCCACAACGCGGGCCCAGGTGCAGCCACACTGCCGACAGCTACGCCACTGAAGCCAAAGATCTAGTAACTGCAAGAAAAACGTTGTCCATTCGGAAATTCAAATACTGAAAGAAACAAGTTAAATGTAAGATTTACACTTCTGTAGTTGTAAGCACAAAATTAACTTAAATAATTTAAAGGCTATTTCTAATTGACAAAACCGATGTTTAATGCATTCTCAAAACATTGCAACAGCTCTCAGCTTTGCTCAGGTACACAAGCACACAATTCAACCGGAAAGTTGATCCATTGGTTTACAGACACATTACTACATAAGTGGCTTGGGGAAGTATTCATACTTACATACATTAAATATTTACTTTTTCAAATTGTCTCAAATTTCGTTGTCGTTATGGGTCTGATGTGTGTAAGATTATTAGAAAAAATGACATCAGTTACAAATTAATGTTGAGAAAGTGGTCTGAATATTTTCTGAAGTCATCCTAAAAGACTGACCTAACCATTACATCTGTTACAACCTCTGACCTTCAGAGATGATCTACTAGTTATTTACATATCCCAACTCAGTGGGCATGCTGCAATAAACTGCTTCATAACAGACTTAAAAAGTTTTAACAAGAGGTAGAAAAATATGGCAAATATACACAGTTTCATTGATTTACATTTGGTTAAATGTAGGATCTGTGTGTGGATCCATATTCTAGTGGTAAAAGTCCCAGATCCTTGAACACATGCGGCACCACAAGGGGGAACGAAGTTTAATACCAGTCTCCGCCCTTGACCTCCGTCTCCACATGCATCCACCCTTTTCCTCTGTCTACTTATGATTCCAACGATTGACAAAATCCTTGAAAAACAGAAATATTTACGAGTCCGTTTCCACTCTCCTGAAGTAGGCATGTGAGTTCTCCTGAACAGGTGATCAGACACACTAAAACCTCCAGGTCCCAAACCTTTCTTGCCCGACGAGTCAAAATCGGAATATTCTGCTACTCTGTCGTTCACTACATCAGTCCGAGACTGTCACCACTGACGTTTTTTGTGACGTCGAAATGTTGTACAAATCATGTCAACCTAATCAGAATCAAATCATTTTCGAAATGCTAATTTAACCACAAGTTCTGGCTGTGATAACCAATTTATTTCTGTGACCAATCAAAACGGTTAGAAAGCGTGTATTAAAAATCAATAGAGGTACCCTAATCCAGACTCATTGCAGAGAACAAACACGTTTGTGGGCGGAGCGTTTGGCCAGTGCAAGTTTGGGTACCCAGACTGATATAATCCTTCTTTGGTCCCGAAGGGAAACAAATAACGACATGATCTACAAAGAACCCGGTGTGGTGTTGGGCAGGGGACTGTCATGCTGAAGAGAAGCTCATGATACAGGCATCTCTCATGGCAGACCGGGCCGTTCTCAGTGATTCCGTCTCCTTCTGCAGCTCCCTCAGTCTCTTCTCCATTTCTGAGCAACGGGAGAGAAATCACATTCATTTACAAAGCCCTTTTTACATCAGCAGTTGTCACAAAGTGCTTTTACAAAACACCCAGCCTGAAACCCCAAGGAGCAAACAACAAGAATGTTGAAGCACAGTGGTTAGGAAAAACTCCCTAAAAGGGACCAACATTTTGGAAACCTAGAGAGGAACCAAGCTCAGAGGGGTGACCAGTCCTCTTCTGTCTGTGCAGGGTGAACATTTTAAGAGTACAAATTGTAATAATTAGTAAATGCATTTGGGTTGTATCCAGAGTCTATAAATCCTAAACAAGGTCAGAAACATGACCAGACGGACAAGGACAGAGACAACTGGGTGGAGGGGGCTGGTTATCAGACTGGCAGCTGAAATCGTCAGGTATCGTCTTGATCTGCAACACAGCCAGGAGGACTTTGGACAGTGGCAGCAACGAGTCTTTAGAGCCTGGTACTCGGGAGGTGTGGGACAAGATCTCATGTCCTCCTAGCATGGCATTAGAGTGGCATCTTTCCTCCAGGACCCATGTCTGCTGACAGGACACCGCCGAGGTTGGCACGCGTGACCAAGCAGGGCACTTCAGTAATACCAGCATATGGTTGTAGCGCCCGTCCTCAGACTGCAGTGTCCGAAGACAATGAAAGTCCAGCAGCCCGCCGTCCCCTGGTTCTGACGGCCCGCCGTCCCCTGGTTCTGACGGCCCGCCGTCCCCTGGTTCTGACGGCCCGCCGTCCCCTGGTTCTGACGGCCCGCCGTCCCCTGGTTCTGACGGCCCGCCGTCCCCTGGTTCTGACGGCCCGCCGTCCCCTGGTTCTGACGGCCCGCCGTCCCCTGGTTCTGACAGCCCCTCCCTAAAATATCCAGACCAACTCGGCTCTGATGACATGTTCGCTCATTTGTATGAGGTGATGTAGAAACAGCTTACTTCAACCCCTAATTTAACCAAAGTTCAGTGAGATTCTCATCTCTTTAGCTATGACTAAAGTCCAAATAGACAAAGTTTAAAAGATGTTTAATTTTTTTAAATCCATCACTGTGATGTAAGCTATACTTACAATTTGAAAACTACTAAAGCTAATCATCCAGTTTATAAATCACTGCCGTTCAGACCGATAAATGTTTGACGGAAAAATCTTTGAATTGTTTGAAAGGGAAGAGGAGGTTCCACCCATGTTTGGCACACATTTCCGGTTCTCAAACAGCTCCACCAGAACCTAATCAATCATTACTAAATATTTTTGTTCTGAGTCTGTGATTAGGTAGTCATGGTTACGCACCAGGATTCCAATATGGAGGAGCAAAGGGTTAAACGCACTACAACAATTGTAAATCATGGGGCAGGTGAATGAAATACATCACCTTGGTCTCTCTTAGCAAAGATGTCTGGCAGCATCCCAGAAGCCTCCAGCACTTTCAGGGTGAGGTTGAAATCTGTGAACAGATTTTTTTTAAATGTTCATAAGTCTAAGCAGACAACAAGGAGGCGCTCCCAGTGGAAAGGGGCCGTCATTTTTGTTACTATCTTTCCCTTTTCTGATCCTGTGCTACAATCAGAAGTTTCCTTAATCATCAGCTGGACTTCAGCCAATCAGGTACCGTCAACTCTTGAACTGAGTAGCTTCCTATTTAATGACAATCTTTCGGATTAGCCCCGCACCCAGAATATTGAATACTCATTCAAATCAGTAGTCTCAGCAGAGTCCCGGTCAGCGCAATGTACTGGACTGGTATCACTTACCATCCTCGCTGGCCTGTTGGGATGTGATCCGTTCAGTGATTATGCTGAGGCGTGAAGCGAACTCTGAGAAGACAAACTGTGTGCAGCCTGCCTGGTGGCACTTGGCGAAGAACTGTGCAGCTGGACTCAAACCGGACCCAGAGCCAGACCCAGATGAGCCAGGGGGCCCCGAACCATCGGGTGACCCAGAACCACAGCTGGTGTCTGGGGAAAACATGTTTTGGACCAGGAATGAGGGAATATTGGATGTTCTGACTGGTAGGTTGACCAGAGATAGCCCAATAAATTATTATATCTCAAACTAGTTTAGTACATACACTAGCAATAAATCCTAAACATCGAATATATCAAGAGACCGTCCACACCTACCGGTCTGTTCCGGGAGAACAGGGTCTAGTTGTTCCACTTTGATAATGGACAGATGTCTCTTGGAGTCCTGAACAGAAGAAAAGAGGAGGTTTGACTCAAACCGTTTGAGTATAAGGAATAGCAAAAGTAGACTAAGTTCATGCCTGGTAGCACATGGACAGATGTTCAACTATTAAAAGTTGGGTGTGGAGCACAATGGGATAAAAACTGGAAGAGAAAAACCTCATTTCATCACCACGTTCCATCATGTGTCAACTCACCTCCCCGTTATCAGTGTGAAACGTTGGTCCTTCAAGTCCATACTGAAACTCAAACTGCTCTGGGGCCCCCACTACAGGCACAAGGCGGTGAGAAACAGATAAAAGGTTTCTATGATCAGCTAAAAGCTCACGTATACAGAACATCTTACAATGATAATGTGATATATATAAAACACATAGAAATTATACCAACCTTCTGTCAAGGCTACCAGAGAGGCATTTTCATTGTCCCTGGAGAAAAAGAGAAACAAAATGAAACCCACAAACTATCACAACCTTGAAAATGTCTTGGACATTAGAATTGTGAAATCAAACATCAATAATTAAAAAGTTTAAATATGTTTCTGAGAACAATTCTTTTAGAGAGAATCTAAAAGATGGGGCCACTGTTTTATCTAACAATTTACAGGATACCCACTTTGACATCTCCCTCTTGGGGCGCAGCTCTTCTTCCTCATCCTCGTCATGAGTGCTCTTAGATAACGTTTTCTCCACTTTTACCGTTGATTCTTTTTTATTGTATTTCAATGACTGAAGAAAAACAAATACTAATCAACAAGGGCACTTTTTCCAATTGAAGCAAGCATATTACATTTCCACTACCAAATCTATACAGAAACACATAGCTTGGCTGTTGTATACAAAATACTATAGCTTGAAAATAAAATTACGACCACGTAGGCTTTTTGTATGGTTTTGTAGTTTAAAGTTATATATTTTCCAAAATAATTACTTGCGTGATGGATGATAACGATAAAAGCTATATACACTGCTAATAGTTTGTTTTACTACCTAAAGCGACCACTTCAAAGCCTGGTGTTTGTACCAAATGTGGTTTAACATGCAGATAATTTAGTATTTGTGTTTTTGCATATTCGACAAACGCGCCTTTACTGGATATACTTCCGCGCTGTGCTCCTTTTAGCGCCCCTTTCCATTCCTATTAATGCCTTTTCTACAATCACAGACTTTTCCTTTATGTAGGTTGTATAATATTTTGGACTACGTAAACTAGGCAGCTTTTCAATTTTTTTAATCGTCTTTAATCGTCTGTTAATTCCCTTTAATGATACATCTTTAGTTCTGAGACCCCTTATGGTTTGTCTTTATTATACATGCTATCAAGCATACATGGCTTTCCAAAACAAACATTTTCAGGCAGCATAAAAAGCTAAAATCTGCTCATTTGTTTAGTGGAAATATAATGTATTATTAACTTATGATATAGCTTTAAGCACTGCATACAACCTGAACTAGACACAGGCTTTTATTTGAGCCAAGCATCTATTAAAATACTTGCTTTTTTCCTCCCACCACCTAGAAGTCTAGCCCTCTTCTGATTCACCTCAGACAAACGCTGAAGTTCGACTTTCTGACTCCGCCATTCTCTCACTCGTTTTGGATCTACTCCAAAATGCCTGGCTGTTGCCTCGCCTGAATTTCGCTCTCCAAATTTGATCACTGCCATCTTGAATTTGATGTCGTGTTTTCTTCTTGGAGGCGCCATGCCTTACAATAATGAATTTAGACCCGGCGTTTATTAGATACATTAGTGAATGGTGTGCCAAACCCCGGAAATTAAAAGGGACTGACTATTTTGTTGTCAATAATTTTAAAACGAGTTTTTGGCAGTTCAAAATACTCCACGCATTGCTCTGTTGCTTTTGTCTTGTTGTCATCGCCTTGTCTGAAAACACTTTTCTAATTATTTGATTATGTATGCTACCGCCCTTTCAGATGTCGAGATTCCAAATGCCTTATCCTTCCACTATTGCAACCTCGTTTACACCTGAAACTCCCGCGACAGTGTTTACATTTTGCCACCGAAGCTTCTATTCTGTCGAACCTGCGCCGCGCATTTGAACCAACGCTGGGAAAACTTGGCGTAGACATTTTATGAATGAATAGCATCAGTGGAAAACTTGACTATATAAATGTATATGACGCCGCCCGATCGAAAAGGATACTAGCGACTGAAATACGTTTTACCATATACCGTATTAACAGCATTTGTGGTGAAACTAAATCCTGCAATTAAAAATACTGACACCGTGAAAGAGTAAATACGGTACAACCTGATCCAGCGAAGCCGATAAACTTGTAGACCAGTCCACAGATATCAAACACATTTAATGTAGTTACGTAATATCCCCGGCTAATAACTATATAAAACACTTACATGTGTCTTACCTCTAGCGATATCCATAAGCTCTTGCTGTGTTTTGATATGTCTTAACGACAGATGATGGATCCTTTCTAAATGGTTCAACATGGATGTTGTGCTACCGCTCGTCCGCTTCAGAACAGCTCCACACATCTTGCATGTCACACTTTCGAACGAGATTTCATTGAAATATCTCCAAGTGTGACTTCTATATTTTTTACGGTCTCTGATTGTACTTTCCATGTCTCACAGCGTCAATTTTATTTCAAGTAATGGAAATCTCTCTTGAAATAGCTTCAGTTGCTACCAACCTAGAATTCTGGGTTAGACTGATATATCATTGCGCATGCGCGATACTTGAACTGACGAATTTCTTCGCTCCACTTTGCTGACACCTCAAAGCACATTTTGGACACAATAAATCAATGATTACTCTTTACAGTAGCCAACTTTCACACGAGCACCTTAACATAACCTCGTATGCATGTATGTCTGCCAAGCACACCCCAAAGATCATTACTGTCTCTAAAACAATACATCGGTAGAACCCGACTGCAAACCGCAATTTGGAGATTGTACCCTCCCCCAACCCGAACCGCATGGACGAGAACTGCAACCCGACCCGAGATATAGACAATAAGTGTACATGTTAAACTAGCTCTTATGCACTACAGTCCGCTACTGTCCAACCAATAGCCGTCTTACCGTACATCTCCCAATGTGTTTTTTCAAGCTGGACGTGCCTGTTCTTTGACTATCATAGCTTAACACCCGTTTGCACTTTTTGCAAGCTGCGAATCCATCCACATGTTGTTTCTCAGCGTTTATGATTATTCCAAAATGATTCCAAACATTTGATTTAACCCGTGCTCTGTTTTTCACAATTCTGAGCTCCCTATTTTTAATTTTTTCAGTCAAATTCTGGTTTTCCGTGGTATGCTTTTTGATTTCCATTTTTTGTTGTTGTTTTTATCTTATTTATGTGGCGCACCGGTAAACTAACGCTGCAGGTTCAAGAGTGTTGTCCTTTGGATAATGGTAATTGTGATTCAGTTGTTGTCGCGTTTCCCTGCTCAGACGTCGCACGCACCGACCAATGGTGGCCTGCGTCGTCATCGATTGTGTATACCTCGTCATCTACTGCCAGATTGCTATAGCGCTTGATGTGGTTAGCCGGTACTTAAATAACGTATCCAGGCATTGTAAGATCTGGCATGTGTCAGCAGGGTCTGAGCAAAGGAACGCGTTATTTGTGGCCGCTGCAATTTGTTTAATGCGTGCAAAGAAGTTCACTAACAAAGGTTCCTATAGCTCAGGTGTAAGCGTCTTATACACAGTCCAAATAACATTTAGCAATAAAAAAAACATTTTTTTTTTGGGCATCCCAACCTGGTTGCCACCCATATACACACATACACAGAGAGGGTTCCACACTCTAAAAAGAAATACTGGAACAAATACATTTTCATGGAATACAAACAAGCGGGCAAACCAGGAATTGTCACAAAACATTTACTGGATGTTTTTCTTCTTGCTTTTGCCAGTCAAAGGAAGAAATAAACAAAATATACCAAGGAAAGAAGAGCAAAGTTCCTCAATATGCCCCCCCAGAAAATAATTAAATTCTGTGCTTGCTAAACCAGAATGGTAAATCTGGGAGGGGTCTCTCCGTCTTGGATTTGCAGTGAAGTCTTTATATATCAACTGTGATTTATGTTCGTAGTGGATTGATTGCAGTTAGAATATAACCAGAAGTGCAAATAGAAGTGGGCAGGAAATTTACAAATATTAGATATAGTGTGTTACAAGTGGAATGTATAGATTTACAATGAGTGCAAATACAGTACAAATGGCAATTCTAAATGAGCAATGAATGCAAACATGGGTGGTATTAAATATATGTATGCACAAGTGGGAAATGAATGGTTGTGCGATGAGGCAAATGCAAGTAAACATTTAAATTCTGACTCTGCAAATAAATACAGTGTCAGAGTCCAGTACAACAAGGGAGTAGTGAACAAGGTCCTTGAGAGGCGGTACTAAGCTGTGGGCGGGTTGGTATGGTTAGTGATGAGATGGGTCACAGAGTTCAGCAGGGTTACTGTAGATGGAAAGAAACTGTTCCTGAGCCTGCTGGTGCGGGAACGAAGAGACCTGTACTGCCTGCCTGATGGGAAGAGGGCAAACAGATGGTAGGGGGGCAAACCAGGCATGGGTGTGAAGGGTCTCTGATGATGCTGATGATGATAATTGTTGTTGATCAGCTGACTTTTAGATTACGATAAACCCTACCTGTAATTAAATGAAAATATTATTCAAAAATATACTGAGAATTTTTCATCCAAAAATAGTTCTCAGAAATATTGTCACCTCTGCAGTCAACTTCACATGCATCCTCTCCATACCGAGATAACACCCAGGCATATAATGTTGATGAGGAAATGCGTATACAAACTTTTCTTAATTGCAGCATGCTCTGAGGAAGCATCGGGGCTGCATATTTGCTTATGTCATGCTTGATGATGATTGGACCAAACAAAAACATGGGAAAAGATCTCAGTTCTATTCAAAAAACGCCCAACCAGTTTGAACTGGTGTGTCTGGGATTATTTAATCTCCTGGATGTTTTAGTCCACTGAAATTAAAAATACTTTTCATTTAAATCTAGATATTTTTCCTAGGTCAATTCAGTTATTTTCCCATACTGTAGGAAATGTTTTTTGTGACACACACACAGACAATTATTTTGGTACCCTACAGGATCGTAAAGCATGTATGTGTATGCACCCCCCCCCCACCCACAGACACCCACATTTACACACCCACACATACACATACACACATTTACCCACCCACACAAAAACAACACACTTTTACACACCCACACAGAAGCAGATAATAACCTGTACTACCAGTGCTTTAATAGAAAAAGAACAGTGCGAGAGCAAACAATATCTACATACACATGATGACTGCTTTACAACAAACAAGTCCAGACCTCATGGTGGTTTCTGCATCGTTAACAAAAGACAGATCCACAGCACATATGGATGAGAACACCTTAACGATTACAGGAAGCTACATCACCACCACAGTCATGTTCAATACATATCCGAAAGACTTTCATCTGTAGGCATCTTACGGGGACAGAAGACTAACGACAATGAATGCCGTGACTTATCTGTCTGAACCACAGACAATATATGGTGCTGGACAGGATATCCTATTTACGAAGACGAGAGAGAGAGAATGTAAAATCACAGGGATAGAAAGACTTAGGATGTAACATCATCACGGAATAACAGGAGTCCTTCTCTTCCCTTGACTTTCTAATAAACGGTAACTGTCCATTACTCAAGTGGCCTTCGAAAGAGATGAAACAGTAAGGAAGTCGTCGTCATGGTAACATATATGAGGCGACTAGTAGCATCTAGAGGGCTAAACATGTCATACATATTGTCCATTGCATTCATTATCTTTTATTTACAATAACATTATATTTGAAAAATACCAGCTATTTGTAGACAATCTAACGCACTACGTTTCAGACTGACAGCATGTGATATAGTCCTTACAATTGTCTTCATGAACATGAACCATGTCTTTAACCCTATTGCAGGTACAGGGGTTCATTGTAGAATTAGGATTTTAATTAATACTAGAATGCTTTTGTCAGCAGCAGGGCTGGCCCTAGGCATTAGTGACATAGGCATTAGTGCTTAGGGCCCCCAACCGCTAGGGGGGACCAACCGCTAGGGGGGAGGGAGCCCCCAAATAAAATTTTGATTAGGGCCCCCAAAAGGCTAGGGCTGGCACTGGTCAGCAGGAATGATGAATGAACCAGCACATTGGCCGGGTCACCCGAACCTCCGACCTCCAGATTGGCAATAAAATATATAATAATTTGAGGTGGGTTGGATGTTTTTCTGCAGGTCTGGGGCCTCCAGACACTAGAATGTGAAGGAAATATGATTCAAAACTACAAAAATGTATCTCAGCCTCATGGCAAAATTTAAACAACTGAATGACGAGCTATAAAACAACTAGGTTTTCTCAATGCAATGGCTAAATGTGTACAATTACAGGACTGTCAGCTTCATGTGTAGAATAGCCATACAAAACTAGTAATTTCTTCTCTGCGCCATGGCAAAATATGCTGACATTTAATAAGTTAGCTATTTTCTTAACAAAAATACAAATAAATATTAATAATAAAATAAAAATTGGAGGTCGGTGCCCCTGGGCTCCAAATGAATCTCAGGTCCCGTCTTCAGTTGGTTGTAGTGTCACTGATTCTAGCCACCCTGGAATCAGCGGAACCTTCTGCCACCCTTAACAAGACAAAGAGCCAAGCTGACTGCAGATCTATGTCTAAACCCCCACCTTCTCATCCTGTGGATAAACGGAGGGAGCTGCTGGCCTCCCACAATGCACCAGGTCTTTCCAACTACACCCAGGCGCTGGAGTCCATCCTCCATAATAACACCACTCAAATAGACTGGTCACTGCAACATTGAAATTGGGTAAAATCTTCTGCTGGCATCTTCTTGAAGACCAACGTCCTAAATCCGGAGGCTTGCCTCTGGGGAAGGAGGGGGGCATTTGGGTTTGGCTGATAGGAGAAAGTGCTGTCTTGCTGGGGGAACCACCAGCTGTGCCGGACGATTTGGGTCTGGACAGGCCTGTTCCAGCCAGTGAAGGGGAGCAGGCTCAGGGCTTAATGTCAGACAAGCTGGTGTAGGTCTCACAGAAGCTGGAGGAAGTGCTGAGGTTCCCAGACCCGCTGCCCTCTGGAATACATACGCACAGGTGAGCAGAGGTTAGAGGTCATACACACAGGTGAGCAGAGGTTATAGGTCACACGCACAGGAGAGCAGAGGTTAGAGGTCATACGCACAGGTGAGCAGAGGTTAGATGTCACACACACAGGGGAGCAGTGGTTAGCGGTCATATGCACAGGGGAGCAGTGGCTTGGGATAAAATGTAGAGGGGAACAGAGTTCAGAGGTCACACCCACAGGGGAGCAGAGGTTAGAGGTCACACCCACAGAGGAGTAGAGGTAACACATGCATGCTTCTACCTAGACAGAAAAAAACGCTGTTTAACCTGAGCTTGTGAGAGACTGGCAGGACTTGGACTGTCCAATCAGACTGAGGAGGTTTGCTGCAGCCACCCAGCCCTCCTGTCTAGTCCTCAGGTTCTTCACCAACCTTCACCGACATTGAAACACACAATCCAGATCAGCTCTTTTCTATGTGTTACCACGCTATGACATCATGATCAGTTTACATTTCAGCCCTTTAGCTCACCACTGTCCGTCTTCTCCCTCTCTGATCAGGTGCACTGTTTCACCGTTTTTGACTGACAGGTCCTGGGCTCCGCCCATCTCATAGTCAGACACGACGGTATACTTCCCAGCATGCTGCACGCAGAAACAAAGTGTCAGATTGGATGTGGATTTCTGTTCGCATTGCTGGCTCCTCTGGGCTTCAGCCTGGGTATCTGCAAGCACTTTGTGACAGCTGCTGATGTAAAAAGCCCTTGATTGATTGGTTGTCAACACCCGTCACTCACCAGTTTCTTCCCCCCCTCGTCCTCGGGGTCGGAGTTCAGGGGCTCCTCGGTGCTCGAGTACCCGTCCTGGGCGTCCAGGGAGAGTGAGCCCTTGGTCCAGCCTGGCAGTGGGAGGGAGAGATGGCACATGTGGGGTCATGTCTAAAACACAGCCGGACAGGTGAGGTACAATGAGAGCTGAGACTGGGTGGGTCGACCCCTAGCTGGACCACAGTGCCAGAGAACAGGAATCAGTTGAGTGGAAACACACCCTGTCGGGACTAGAAGGGAACACGCTAATGTCCAAGAGATGTCAGATTCTTTTTTCAAACATACCCTCTTTTCTCTCCATGTTTCTGGTTGCCAACAGGACCCTGCAGTGTTGCCTCTTTGCAGCACTTCCTAGTGGGCTTGCAGGAGGTTAAAAATCTGTCCACCAGGAAGTTACAACCACAGTTAACTTGCAGGCTCTGGACTCACAACGACGACGAGGTGGTAAAGTCTGGGGCCCTTTTGCGCCACGGTCGATATGCGACTCCTCGCCACGGTCAGTAGGGGGCGTCGTGGGTTGCAGTGCATTAAACCACCATGGGGGCCGTGCTTTCCCAAACCTTAAGTTAACCCCTAACTTGCTGCATTAGTTCTCCTAACCTTTCATTAGTTCTCCTGTGTGATTTCTCCTAATGTTAACCTTGTTCTCCTAACCTGCAGCGTTAATACTTAATACTTCTTCAGAAATTAGCGGAATCCCCTCTAGTCAAAACCCACTGATCTGGTGATACTACTTTGGTGCTGGACCATGCAGAACCGCAAACACTAACAACCAGGAAGCAGACTGTGTCTCCATAAAAGGATCAACAGATGTATGTTTAAGTGGTCACACATTCTCACAGGCAGGGAAGTGTCCAGGCAGTGAGAAAGACGAGAGACAAATCTCTCAGTGAAATGTGGCAGCCATTTTGTGATGACCACTCATGTTAATCCAGTCTAAACCGGTCCAGTCCAGTCGGATCCTGTACGGTACCTCTCTTCTTGGCCTGTAAGAGACTAGAGGAGCTGAGCCATCTGACTCTGCCCAGGTGGAGAGGAGCGTGGGGGCCTGGGTCTGAGAGACAAACACCACAACAATGAAACACGGTCAAAGAGTACGGGCCAAACCACGACCAACGACCAACCATGGTTACTATGACTGCGGTTGCAGGCAGGCGACACCCTGTCAACCATGGTTACCATGACGCTGAGGAGAAACTGACATCCGTATTTGAATATGATCCAGTGCAGTGACAAGACGGATGGAAACATTATGGGATGTTGTACCTTTAAAGCCGAACGGAGTGGGATCACTCTTTATCTCATGACGTTTGGTTTTATGGTCGGGGCTCGTGAGAGATCCTATCCATCCACACAGAGAGAGGGATGAAAGAGGGATGAGAGAGGGAGGGAGGGAGGGAGGGAGAGAGACAGGGAGAGGAATAGAGAGATGGAGAAAAGGAGGATGAGAAAAAGAGAGGAAAAAGCAAAATGCTGAAATAACACACACCAATAGTAGTAACAAGGTCTTTAGAGGGAAGGTTCCAGAATGCAGGGAGCTGTGGGCATACGAAAGAAGCACTACATTAAGAGCGCTATTCAATCAAACCCGTATTGCAGTGTTTACTCTCTGTTTAGGTTGAACAAAGACCATCCATAAACATTGTTCAATAATATGTTATTCTGTGCACTGATATTTTTACCTTTCAGTACACAGCATACTGGCACAAATTGCAAGTGAACAAAGGATCTACTTCTACAGGGATCTACTTCTACAGGGATCTACTTCTACAGGGATCTCCTGAAAGCTACAGCTTCCACTAAAGCTATGGGGCAACGTTCACTACCTAGGCTCTACTCTATGGTCTTCAGCTTAATTGTCCAGTACCTGGCGGGGAGAGGGGCATCCTGGGAAAAGTTAAGCTTTTATTGTCAGGAGGTGAGAGCTCTGTGGAAGGAAACGAGCTATTGGTTTAACCTGTCCTGTCGCCGGCTACAGATTTTACTTTATAAAGTAGCTTGTTTTACATGAGTGCTACGGCGACTCCTGGTGGACGTCCAGGGCTATTACCTTTGCTGAAGTTGCTGAAGCCCTGCAGGGTAAAGCGCTTTTTAGCTGATCTGTCTGATGTGGGACTGGTCACGGCCTCGTCTAGGCCAGGTTAACAAGGGGAGCACGGGAGACAGAGCAGGAAGCGGGAGGGAGAGGAGTGTCAGGTGAGGAAGAAGAGAACCCCCGGGGGAGGTGTACAAGACATAAAAGATGGGACAGAAGTGATGAGAGAAAAACATGAAAGAAAGAGATGCAAGTAAAGAGGAGACAACAAATGATGTAGGACAGAAGTGAAGAGAAAGATTATTATCTCATCAAAGAGAGAAGCTAATATAATATAAAGTGTAAAAGTCTCAAAGTAAGTTTCAGTTTAGTTCACCATCATTTGGGATGAAACAATGGCTTTAGGAAAGTGTTAGAAAACGGTTGTGTTAGAAAACGGCGAGGTTAAGGAATGGCTTTTAAATTAACATTGTTATATAACTCTCCCCCCTCACCTTTGGTTTTTGGAGAGGAGGAGGAGTTAGCGTCGGGACTGCTGGGTTCTCCCTTCTTCTCCTTCATGCTCCTATCCCCTCTTCGGAACGGACTGAGGAGGCAGGAGGATCATACAGGTCAGATTAGCATGTTTTTGCCAGAGATTCAGTGTTCTGGGTTTGCCCTGACTCTGTGATTGGTCAGTACGGGTCAGGTGACTGACCTGAGGCCCACAGGTCCTCCAGTGATGGATGGGTACTGGAAGGTTCCGTCTGAGGGCTTCTGTTGGCTGGCTTCTGGAACGTACGCAGGGAGATCAACTACAGTCTCACGGCACCATCACCAGTTAATGTAACAGTTACCTGCATAGCTACGATATAACGTTAATATAAACTATAGTTATAATACACTCGTAGAACGACGACAGGCTCTTGGACTCCAGGTTTGTCACAGACACTCTACCTCTATACGCTTCCAACTGGGTCGTCAGAACCTTCCGGATCTCATTCACCCACGTCGTTTTTACCTCAGTTGTTGGGGCCTGAAATTTAACAAGACACATTCATGATGTTATTTAAGTAGAGTGAGCCTGAGGTGATTTCCGTATGTAATTGACATTTGAAGACATGTGGTCGTTGTTTCGGATCCCACCTGGACTATGTACACCTCCTCTCGCGAGTTGCACCAGACCTCAAACTTCTTGTTGTCTCCTTTGGCGTTCTCGGTGATGCCCACAGCACTCATCTGGTAGAACATTGGGTTCAGGTAAATGTTAGCTTTGGAAAGCTCCATTTTAACTCACTTGTATTAATGATCATTACACTTGCAGGTTTGATCCACTACAGGCCGACAGGCAGGCAGATGAGCAGGCAGGCAGACAGGCAGAGAGATGAGCAGGCAGGCAGACAGATGAGCAGACAGGCAAGCAGGCAGGCAGGTGAGCAGGTAGGCAGACAGGCAAGCAGGCAGGCAGGCAGACTCACACTAAGCGACTGCTTGAAGCTGTAGGAGGGGGCCTTCTCGTAACCCTCTCCGTTCTCCTCACGTCTCTTGCAGAACAGCAGGGCCTTCTCATGCAGGAACAGATGTCTCTGCATGGGCTTGAAGCGGGCAAGGTCCTTGACCTTAGCATGACCTTTCTTGTGTTCCGTCCACACACTGAACGATCCCTGCATCAACAGCCGTCCCAGGTCACCCAGGTGGCCCTATCAGGAGGAGAGGTCACAGGTCAGAAGACCAGGAGGAGTTCATTTTATGTCCACAGCATCTCTAATATGAACATGTTGAAACACGCCCTTATGCTGACCTGCTGACAGTATGGAGGGAATACGCAGGACATTTCATGCATTATTAAGCTGTGATGAACTCACATCATATCCAGTGATGGCGATGAGGTGCATGGAGTCGTTTACGGCCTTCAGGATACCCAGGATGGAGGTCAGAGCCTCCTGGAGGTCCTCTGACCCCTCACACCCCTTACTGTACTTCAGCAGCTCCTAACACACACAGACACGGAATAACACACACACAAACAGAGAATAAAACACACAGACACACACATTGAGTTGACATATGACAGTCGACAACAAAACCTTAGGAATTATAAGGACATAAATGCTCTGAACTTGAGGATCGTGAGACAGATGATTCCACCTTCAACAGGAGCTGGTACTTCGTGATCCTCTGCACGGGTTTCAGGAGATAGGAGTCCAAGCCCAGTTTATGTTCCAGCTTCTTCTGACACTCCTGGTCCAGATGACGATAGGAAGCAGACATCATTAGTAGACAATCACTCTTACCTCAGGACCAGAGAACTTTCTGTCTTTGGTTTTGACTTTTGAGAGATGTTTCGGGTGTGTACCTGGAAGAAGGCACAGTCGGAGCATTGTCTCCACAGGCTCTCGGAGCGAGGCTTATTCTGACAGTACTTCTCATAAATCTGCAGGTCTGTCATCTGATGGAGTACAAAATCAAGAGTAATAAGAATGGTGTGAAGAGGAAATACCTCTACTACAATCAACCTAGATGATTGAGATGTTTTTCTATTCTTTATTGGACAAACAAATCTGAGAAAGATGAAAGACTTTATGAAAGAGTAGTGGGCTGGATTTGGACCCATGCTGTAGCAGTACATGTGGGCTGGATTTGGACCCATGCTGTAGCAGTACATGTGGGCTGGATTTGAACCCACGCTTTAGCAGTGCATGTGGGCTGGATTTGAACCCACGCTGTAGCAGTACATGTGGGCTGGATTTGAACCCACGCTGTAGCCGTGCATGCGGGCTGGATTTGAACCCATGCTGTAGCCGTGCATGTGGGCTGGATTTCAACCCACGCTGTAGCAGTACATGTGGGCTGGATTTCAACCCACGCTGTAGCAGTACATGTGGGCTGGATTTGAACCCACGCTGTAGCAGTACATGTGGGCTGGATTTGAACCCTCCCTGTAGCAGTACATGTGGGCTGGATTTGAACCCTCCCTGGAGCAGTACATGTGGGCTGGATTTGAACCCTCCCTGTAGCAGTACATGTGGGCTGGATTTGAACCCACGCTGTAGCAGTACATGTGGGCTGGATTTCAACCCACGCTGTAGCCGTGCATGTGGGCTGGATTTCAACCCACGCTGTAGCAGTACATGTGGGCTGGATTTCAACCCACGCTGTAGCAGTACATGTGGGCTGGATTTGAACCCTCCCTGTAGCAGTACATGTGGGCTGGATTTGAACCCTCCCTGTAGCAGTACATGTGGGCTGGATTTGAACCCACGCTGTAGCAGTGCATGTGGGCTGGATTTGAACCCACCCTGTAGCAGTACATGTGGGCTGGATTTGAACCCTCCCTGTAACAGTACATGTGGGCTGGAGGCAGCGGATTAGATCACTGGATCCCCTGAAGGATACATGATATTACAGATTAATCTCAGAACACTCACCCTCTCCAGAAAGCACCGACCCACCAGTTCCGGGCTGTCTTGGTACTCTTCCAACTCCCTCAGGAAAGTCCTGAAAAACCCAAATCATTCAACTCACTGTGTTTTAAACTGAATATCATGGTTAGTTGATAACTGGAGTCAGGAGTGTTAGCTGAGGCAAAGAAGGCAATGAGGTCCTCGAGGTTTTGGCCTTCCCTTCTCCAGTACAATGCCTAACGCCTGGCAGTTCTAGCACCTCGTAAACTCCCTTTTTAACCACAGGAGAAGCCCATTCACCTCTTGTGGAAGTGGTAGATCTCTGGCATGTTGCCAAACAGAACATCCTTCTTGTTTTGCAGAGGAGCGGGGATCAGGCTGGACATGGCTGGGTTGTCCATCTCTGAGGCATAACCCTGGAGGACAGACAAGGATGACTGATCTTGGCCCAGTTTGTTGACCAAGCAGCAGTAGTTGAACTCAGGATGTGGATAATGTAAGCTGGTCGTAGATCTGTTATATAAAACCCACCTGAAGAACACAGAGGAGCTCTTCCACATAGGCCCTCTCTGTCTCCAACAGTTCATTCATCACATGTCTACAGAGAGATGGGGAAAGGGAGGGGGGAGAGAGGACAGGGGAGGGAAGAGAAGAGAGAGCAGAGGACAGGGAATGAAAAGAGACAAAGCAGAGGACAGGGAATGAAAAGAGAGAAAGCAGAGGACAGGGAATGAAAAGAGAGAAAGCAGAGGACAGGGAATGAAAAGAGAAGAGAGAGCAGAGGACAGGAAATTAGAAGAGAGAGAGCAGAGGACAGGGAATGAAAAGAGAGAAAGCAGAGGACAGGGAATGAAAAGAGAGAAAGCAGAGGACAGGGAATGAAAAGAGAGAAAGCAGAGGACAGGGAATGAAAAGAGAGAAAGCAGAGGACAGGGAACAGAAGAGAGAGAGATTACAGTTCAGATGTTCTACAGGCAAAACATACTGATGGCATAGCGTTTTACATGATAACATCAGACAAAACACACACAACCAAGTGGAACTTACTTTCTGAGGATGGCCAGGTTCTCGTCCTCTTCTGACAGAGAGGTACTTCTATTCACCAGCTGACCTTCGACCTGAGAATACAGAACAGTGTCCTGCTAAAACTTCTGGAGCAACAGGCTCACTGGACACTGTGCATACTGACACAACCAGGGAAAGACCAGAGCAAGAGGAACATCTGCGGACCTTCCTACAGCCAAGTCCGTTCACAGAGTCCCCTTCTGAGCAGCTCTTCTCCAGAACTTTCTTTGCTAAAGCAGAAAGAGAGAGATTGAGGAGTGTTAAGACATTAACTGTAGTGAAAAGAAAAACATTAATTCAGGACAGCAAAGCCTTTGTTTGTAGCACATAAGCAAATGTGGTATATGAAAAAGGTGGCATTCAGAGTATATGTACATATTAGTTTATCGGGACGTGGTTTGTCAGGACGTGGTTTATCGGGACGTGGTTTGTCGGGACGTGGTTTGTCGGGACGTGGTTTGTCTGGATGTGGTTTATCGGGACGTGGTTTGTCAGGACATGGTTTATCGGGACGTGGTTTGTCAGGACGTGGTTTATCGGGACGTGATTTGTCTGGATGTGGTTTGTCGGGACGTGGTTTGTCGGGACTTACCAGGTGAGGACAGTGGAGACTTAATAAATGCTTCAGGTCTTGGGGCCACAGGCTGGACTGGTCTGGTCTGTTTGGCTGCAAGCTTCTTCAGACTGATCCTCCTCTTCTCAAACATCTCTTGTACGGACACCTGTTTCTGGAACACCTTCTCTACTTGGTCCTGAGAGAGGAACCGAGAAGAGAAGGGAAAGAGGTAGGGAAAAGAGAGGTGAGGAGGTGAGGAGGTGAGGAGGTGGCCATGAGGAAAGGTGAGGACCAAGGACCAAATGAATCGTGGTCTGTCACAGGATGGTAGTTGTGCCACATCTTTTCCTTGAAATGAATCACATAATGATTACACATTGGAATGACTTGAATCCAGGCCTGAACGCATGTCTGATCTGTGGATCTCCTTACCCTTAACTCCTGGTTGATCACCGTCTCGTAGTCCTTGTAGATGTTACTAGGATCAGTCAGTTGGTTTTGCTCTGCTGTTTCCAGGTAACGTTCAATCTCCTGCAGGGCTGACTCTGCCCCGTCATGTGACTGACATTTGTCTACAGGCTGAGAGGCCAGCAGGTAGACCCCTTTGTCACACCACATAGATGCCTGGGAGAATAGCACACGTGTCAAAGGTGCTTACAGGTTTGTGGTGTGTGTATATCTGTGTTTGTGTGTTTCTCTGTGTCTCACCCTCTCCAGACTGCGATGCAGCTCCATGGCTCTCAGCAGGTGGTCTTTTCGTGCCTGCAGGCTGGCGCTCAGTTCCTCACTCAAAGCTCGGAGCTCCCTGCATTTGGGCTGAATGGAGTCCTCTGCATAGTGAGAGTTCAGGATCAACTGGTCACCTTCATTGGCCAGAGCCTGGGTTTGGTCCAACACCTCCTGTAAAGAGAAAGAAAGCGAAAAGAGAAATGGAAAAAGAGGGAGGAAATTGGGAGATGATTATAGCAATTTATTTGATCATACCCTCATAATTTCATAATATTTTCAATCATCAATTTACTTACGCAGACTCTTTCCTCATGGCTGCTCAGCTCGCGAAAGATGTGATCGGCATGTGCAGGGCTTATTCCCACCTCAGAGAAAACTGTCAGTCTCTCTGCCACTTGGTCCAGCTGACCCCTCACCTGGTACAGCATAACAGCCATTAGAAGACTTACAGTTTTCATATGAACAACCAGGCCATTATACACATTATAAACCGGTTGTGCACACCTGTCTTGCCTGAGAAATAACCATGACCCAGAAATCCATATTCCCTATTCCTTAGCCCTAAACAAAACCCCTAACCAAACTTCTATTCTTAAACTTAACCTAGCCCTAAAACCTAAAACTCTAATCCTAAGCCTATCAAGGTGTTTTGTTCTCAAGTGTAACTAGTGTGTGTGTGTATATCTGTGTGTGTGTGCATGTGCATGTGTGTGTGTTGTGTCCCTCACCTCTCTATAATTGTGTTCGAAGTGGCGAAGCTGCAGACACTGCTCCAGCTTGGTCTTATGTCTCAACCAGAACTCGTCAAATGCCCGCTCTGTCTCATCCAACTGGGACAGCAACCTGAGAGACAACAGGGATGAGAGAAAGGGAGGACAGAGAAGGAGGTAAAAGTACAGAAATATGGGGAGAGAAGGATGGAGAAATGGTTGAAATGGGGAGAAGATCAGGGGAATAGAGGAGAGACATTTGGACATGATCCTCTGTGTTGTGAGGTTAAAGGTTAAATGTTTTCTAACCCCAGAGTTGTAGATTACCAATGTGGGTTTTAAACCCAGAGATGTAGATTACCAATGTGGGTTTTAAACCCAGAGATGTAGATGACCAATGTGGGTTTTAAACCCAGAGATGTAGATGACCAATGTGTGTTTTAAACCCAGAGATGTAGATTACCAATGTGGGTTTTAAACCCAGAGATGTAGATGACCAATGTGGGTTTTAAACCCAGAGATGTAGATGACCAATGTGTGTTTTAAACCCAGAGATGTAGATGACCAATGTGGGTTTTAAACCCAGAGATGTAGATTACCAATGTGGGTTTTAAACCCAGAGATGTAGATTACCAATGTGGGTTTTAAACCCAGAGATGTAGATTACAAATGTGTGTTCTAACCCCAGAGATGTAGATGACCAATGTGTGTTCTAACCCCAGAGTTGTAGATGACCAATGTGTGTTCTAAACCCAGAGTTGTAGATGACCAATGTGTGTTCTAACCCCAGAGTTGTAGATGACCAATGTGTGTTCTAACCCCAGAGATGTAGATGACCAAGGTGTGTTCTAACCTCTGTACGGTGGCAAAGTTCTCTAGTTCGTCCTGGTTCATGTTGTGTTCCGGGTCTCTGGCCACTGGTTCATTTATACTCTCCAACAGTGTGTTGCCTTGTTCCAGAGCCAGCAGCAGATCCTCCTGGAGACACACACACACAACATAAGACAGCTACCCACGACGACAGGGAAGCTTAGGGGTTAGAAAACGTGACCTAAAAAGTAGCAAAATCAGCCTTCTGTCCCGGAAACAAGGCAGGTTGTTGCTGACACCTTGATCATGTCCTTCCTGTTGGCATGTGCTGCTAGTAGGTGGGTGGTTCCCTGGATGTCATTGGGTAGTTCAGTCTCTGCTAGTTCGGTTCCAAACGACTGCAGGATCTGAGCTGTACTCTTCACCATCAACGCAAAGCCTTCAATGGCCTAAACACAAATGGATAAAACACAGATGTAAACACCCTGATAGATAAAACGAAGGAACAAAAACAAATACCAGATGCATGCTGGGAGTGGCCTGTTGGCTTACGGACAGCCATGATGTGTCCAGTGTGACTGGATGTTGTGTTGTGGCACATAGAACATGGACACCGACAATCAACTGGCACAGAGGTCCTTGTTCAGTCTGTGGGGACATGTTTGCCCGGTTGCCAGTCGCTTGGCAAACTCTGTCAGCAGCTCAAATATTTTCTCCTGTATGAAGTGTGTCCGCAGGCATCGAACTTGAAGCTGAATGTGTGTGTGTGCTGGATGTGTGTGTTTGCTTGATGTGTGTATTTGCTGGATGTGTGTGTTTGCTGGATGTGTGTGTGTGCTGGATGTGTGTGTTTGCTGGATGTGTGTGTTTGCTGGATGTGTGTGTTTGCTGGATGTGTGTATTTGCTGGATGTGTGTATTTGCTGGATGTGTGTGTGCTGGATGTGTGTATTTGCTGTATGTGTGTGTGTGCTGGATGTGCGTGTGTGCTGGATGTGTGTGTTTGCTGGATGTGCGTGTTTGCTGGATGTGTGTATTTGCTGGATGTGTGTATTTGCTGTATGTGTGTGTTTGCTGGATGTGTGTGTGCTGGATGTGTGTATTTGCTATATGTGTGTGTGTGCTGGATGTGTGTATTTGCTGGATGTGTGTGTGTGCTGGATGTGTGTGTTTGCTGGATGTGTGTATTTGCTGGATGTGTGTATTTGTTGGATGTGTGTATTTGCTGTATGTGTGTGTTTGCTGGATGTGTGTGTGCTGGATGTGTGTATTTGCTATATGTGTGTGTGTGTGCTGGATGTGTGTATTTGCTGTATGTGTGTGTGTGCTGGATGTGTGTGTTTGCTGGATGTGTGTGTGTGCTGGATGTGTGTGTTTGCTGGATGTGTGTGTGTGCACTCACAGTACGGTGTGAGATCCACCTCTCATGGCAGTACTCCTGCGTTCCTCCCAGCTCGATGGTCAGCTGGGTCCGGTTGATGTAGGAGTGCAGCTCCGTCACAGAGCTCAACATGATCACCTACACAACACAACCCTTTAAAAGGTTGTCTCCAAACGTGTGTGTGTGTGTCTGTGGCCGCGTGTTCATTTGTGTTAGGGGGTCTGTTTGTTCATGTGTAACTGGCTGTCTGTACGTACCGGAACCTTCATCTTGAACTCGTCTTTGTTGAACTTGAACATGATGTCTGACAATGTCCTCTGGAATAAGTTGGTGGGCCTTAACACCAAAACCAACTGCAGGTTCCCTGGGAACGAACCCTACACAAACACAAGCACGCACACACACAAATTAGTGAAAGGCAAAAGGACTGCATGTACAATGTAGTAGCTATCACATACACTAGTTTGTATAGGGGGAGAGATAAACAGCTATGGTCAAGTGAAAACCCCAAAAGAATAAGGTTAGTCTGCGCACACACACACACACACATCCTCCTCTCTGTCCACACATCCTCCTCTCTGTCCACACATCCTCCTCTCTGTCCACACATCCTCCTCTCTGTCCACACATCCTCCTCTCTGTGCACACATCCTCCTCTCTGTCCACACATCTTCCTCTCTGTCCACACATCTTCCTCTCTGTCCACACATCCTCCTCTCTGTCCACACATCTTCCTCTCTGTCCACACATCCTCCTCTCTGTCCACACATCTTCCTCTCTGTCCACACATCCTCCTCTCTGTCCACACATCCTCCTCTCTGTCCACACATCCTCCTCTCTGTCCACACATCCTCCTCTCTGTCCACACATCTTCCTCTCTGTCCACACATCCTCCTCTCTATCTACACATCCATCTCTTCATATATTCATCCATCTCTCTACACATCTGCCTATTTACACATCCATCTATCTCTCCCCACATCCATTTAACATCAAGCTGAGAGAGAAAAACAGAGAAAGAGAGTAGTGAAGAGGGACCGCCTGAACATCTGCTGGCTGTATTTTCAAAAAGTATGTGAAAAATAGGGAGATAAGAGAGTCTTTCGAGCATCTTTCCTTTGTCCAAACGTGATGTGGGGAGAACACTGGTTTGATCCTAATTTCCTCAGATCTATCATCTCTCTGCCTGATGAGTGTCTGTCCCTGAGACGTGGGACGCCCAGCTCTCAGTCTGGCCCTGCCTGTCCGTATGCTTGTAGGTGTGTGTGTAGTAGGGGTTTACATTCTCCCCCTTAAGGCAGTTTGGATATTAATCCCTTTTCCCTGACACACGTGACACCTCCTGCCTGCCAAACCCCCTTTCCCTCAGGCTGAGTGTGGGGGACAGTTTCTCACACACACACACACACACACCAATTACTTACTGCGATACGGAGCAGTGTCCCTTTGACAGCTGCCCATCGGTCCTGCCGACGGTCGATGACCAGGATGAAACCTGCTCCTGTTGCAGACAGACTGGAAAAAGAAGGAGACGGGTCAGCACTGGACCACACTGGACCACAGAGACCGGAATATGGTCAGCATCAGACCACAGCTGGACCACAGAGACAGGAATATGGTCAGCACCAGACCGCACCAGACTGAACTGGACCACAGAGACAGGAATATGGTCAGCAGCAGACCGCACTGGACCACAGAGACAGAACACGACCAGATAATAAATAGTGACCCAGAATGATGACAGAGAATACAAATGACAATCAAATACTAATTATATCCACTACGATACTGCCTCTCAGATCCTTGATCAAAAAAGAGAGGGACAGAGAGTTAAGCAAGTACAGGGTAACAATTATAATAATCAACTAGAGTTGCTGCTTTGCTCTCTCTGATCCATGACCTCCACTACGGTAATGTTTCTGAGATCCATGACCTCCACTACAGTAAGGTCTCTCTGATCCATGACCTCCACTACAGTAAGGTCTCTCTGATCCATGACCTCCACTACAGTAAGGTCTCTCTAATCCATGACCTCCACTACAGTAAGGTCTCTCTAATCCATGACCTCCACTACAGTAAGGTCTCTCTGATCCATGACCTCCACTACGGTAAGGTCTCTCTGATCCATGACCTCCACTACAGTAAGGTCTCTTTGATCCATGACCTCCACTACAGTAAGGTCTCTCTGATCCATGACCTCCACTACGGTAAGGTCTCTGAGATCCATGACCTCCACTACAGTAAGGTCTCTGAGATCCATGATCTCCACTATGGTGGTATCGCTCTGATCCATGTCACCACCCATCACTGGCAGACCAATAGAAGTTAATATAATCTCCTTCCTTTAACAAATAACTTTCTAGTTAATATTCAGTTAAAATAAGACCACTTGTCATGAATGGATGAATAGAATGATCTAATGATTCTGTTGTCACAACTCTGGTTCTATCGTTCTTGCATCAGTTAGGTCTGAATAGAGGAAATACCCTCGTTTAGGCAGCTTGAATACAAACCAAGTGTAGATGACTAAACCCACTGTCCTTGGACCAGGGGGAGAGACGTGTTAGCCTGTTTAACTCCCAGGTATGAATGCCCCAGAGGAGACAGAGTCTAATTCACAGAGTTGTAGGAGTTCTGCACCCCAAAAATTTAAAAAGGCCCTAAAGCGTCTCACCCCTGATCCCTCCCCCTCTCCCACTCCGACCAGCCCAGCGTAGTCCCAGGAGGAGGTGTCAGGGGGAGGAAGGAGTGTCCCCTGTGCTGCCTGTCAGCAGAACATACTCACACAAACACACTGAACGGTCTCCTCAGACTGAATAACAGAATGTCTCCTCGCCTCCTCAAACGACAAACGCTCTGCTATTCCACCTGCTCCCACAGAAAAATACTGAAAAAAGACCATGGAGAAAAGAAGCACTGCCTGTGTGTGTATCTGTCTGTGTGGGTCTTTGTGTGTGTGTGTCTTTGTCTATCTGTCTCTGTGTGTATCTGTCTGTGTGAGTGTGTGTGTGTGCAAGCAGTGCTGTGTCTGACAGGGAGCAAGACCACTGCACCTCGCTCACCACTCAACCAATGATGTGCCAGGGTCTGCAGTGCCACCAGCCATTCCCAGTGTGGCTAAGTTTTGACAGACAGCCCCAGCGGCCAGTCAACAGCCTGGGATGTGGGGGAGGGCTCAGGCAGATATACAGGAGGGACGCTGCAGTCTCTCTCACTCTCTCTTCTTGTCATTCTATCTGTTTCTCTCTCTCTCACTCCCTCTATCGTTCTTTTGTTTGTTCTCCTTTATCATTTGTCTCGTTATTCCTTTCCTCCTCACCCTCCTCCTCCTCACCCTCCTCCTCCTCCTCCTCACCCTCCTCCTCCTCCTCACCCTCCTCCTCCTCCTCTTCCCACTGTCTTATTCCTGCTCAAACATTTTAAGACTAAAGATTATTTTCAGCTTCGGCCGCAGTGCAGGAGAAAGGGAGAGACAGACAGACAGAAAGAGACAGAAAGAGAGAGACAGACAGACAGAAAGAGACAGACAGAGAGAGACAGACAGATAGACAGAAAGAGAGAGACAGACAGACAGACAGAAAGAGACAGACAGACAGACAGACAGACAGAAAGAGACAGACAGACAGAAAGAGACAGACAGACAGACACAGACAGACAGAGAGAGACAAACAGACAGAAAGAGACAGACAGAGAGAGACGGACAGACAGAAAGAGACAGACAGACAGACACAGACAGACAGAGAGAGACAAACAGACAGAAAGAGACAGACAGAGAGAGACAGGCAGACAGAAAGAGACAGACAGACACAGACAGACAGACAAACACAGACAGACAGACAGACAGAGACAGACAGACAGACAGAGACAGACAGAGACAGACAGACAGACAGAAAAAGACAGACACAGAGAGACAGATAGAAAGAGACAGACAGACAGAAAGAGACAGACAGACAGAAAGAGACAGACAGACAGAAAGAGACAGACAGAGGGAGACCAAGAGAGACGTAGAAGAAGGAAGATTGTCCTGTGCTGGCACCTTTATGAAGAACAGTTTAGGGAATTATGCTGGAAATAATTTTATGTTTAACAGAGATATAAGAGATACAATGTTCAATAGTGATCATGTTTGATTAGAGTCACTGCTGTTATTGATAGTAGTTTCTTATTTACCCAGTTGCTTTGCCAAACAAAGGCTTCCCATACAAATAAATCCCACTGCTATCAAGAAAGGGACAAGAGAAAGAATGAGAGAGAGAGAGGGAATGAGAGAGAGAGGGAATGAGAGAGAGAGGGAATGAGAGAGAGAGGGAAAGAGAGATAGTCAAGCAAGTACAGGGTATAGATGATGTAATCAACTAGAGTTGCTGCTTTGTCTTATAAAACAAAGGTAAGATCCAGTTCAAAGGATTCCAGATTAAAAGATAAACAGAGGAATTGGTTCAGGGTTTCCAGGGTTTCGTTGTTTCCTCCTCACAAACAGTTTCTTAACACACCCTGGCACAGCTGAATGCACACAGAGAAACATACCGAGGGATAATGCATGTGAAATTAGATTCAAATATTCATGGGGGAGTTCTTCTTTGATTAGTAAAGGATTAACTTGAGGGGGTGTCTAAATAATTGGGTCTTCGAGCGATTGTTCAATGTATGTGGAGCGTCTCTTAGCTGTGTTTTGGAGTGGGACTGCTTAACCGAAGGGCAGTGGAAGAGGTAACACCCCCCATATGACAGGCATTCTAACTGCCTCAGGACAGACAGAAAAATCAACTTAAAATTAGATTCAATAAGCTTTAAGATATCTATTTAAGTTTCCATTTCAGTTCACATTTCAGTTTACGTTCCAGTTCATGTTTCAGTCTCTTGCAAACCTTTCTGTCAGTGCCCTACCACCTTACCCATCTACCTCCCGGGGGGGGGGGGGGGGGGGGAGGGAGGGAGGGGAGACGAAAGAGACAAACCTGGTCTCTGCCCAAGGACATCACTGCTAATTCGTTTAGCGTAATTGGCGAACTGAAGCGTAAACAGGCTTTTCCCACCGGATGGAAAACAGGATATGGATTAGGACATGAACAGATCACATGCCCTGTCAGAGGGTTATCAAAAAGGAACATAGATTCATCTCTTCAAAGGAATTTACACTTTAAAATGGACACATTTAGGCAAATATATTTTCAGGAATATATATTGTGTTTAATCATTAGAAGGTTCCAAATTCAAGATTCTGTAGCTCCTTGTTCTTGCTTTCTCGCAGACAAAAAAAATACACACACACACACACACTAAAACACCAACACATGCACCCACACACAAACGCACACACACAAACACATGCACCTACACAAACACACACAGGTGGTTTTAGCCTGAGAATGTCCCTGGCCATCTGTCTATCTGCTCTGAGCAGCTTTGGGAACGGCTCGCTTCTCCTTTGGCATATGTAGAGACACTCAGCAGCCTCACCTCAGAATAAATATGGTCTGGATACATGAACCAGGTGTCGTTGCTACATTCCTGTACTCCATCAGACAGGACCAGGTGTAGTAGTTACATCCCTGTACTCCATCAGACAGGACCAGGTGTAGTAGTTACATCCCTGTACTCCATCAGACAGGACCAGGTGTAGTAGTTACATCCCTGTACTCCATCAGACAGGACCAGGTGTAGTAGTTACATCCCTGTACTCCATCAGACAGGACCAGGTGTAGTAGTTACATCCCTGTACTCCATCAGACAGGACCAGGTGTAGTAGTTACATCACTGTACTCCATCAGACAGGACCAGGTGTAGTAGTTACATCCCTGTACTCCATCAGACAGGACCAGGTGTAGTAGTTACATCCCTGTACTCCATCAGACAGGACCAGGTGTAGTAGTTACATCCCTGTACTCCATCAGACAGGACCAGGTGTAGTAGTTACATCCCTGTACTCCATCAGACAGGACCAGGTGTAGTAGTTACATCACTGTACTCCATCAGACAGGACCAGGTGTAGTAGTTACATCCCTGTACTCCATCAGACAGGACCAGGTGTAGTAGTTACATCCCTGTACTCCATCAGACAGGACCAGGTGTAGTAGTTACATCCCTGTACTCCATCAGACAGGACCAGGTGTAGTAGTAACAACCCTGTACTCCATCAGACAGGACCAGGTGTAGTAGTAACAACCCTGTACTCCATCAGACAGGACCAGGTGTTTCCAAAGCAATTAAAGCCCCTTTGGATTGGATTGGATTGACAACGCCCTCTGGTGCTCCCTCCTGATTAGCCATGTCAGTGGGAGTGGGTGTGAGTGATGTCTTACCTGGGGACGCTGGTCAGGTATGTGAGCACGTTGTGGAATTCCCTCTCTTGAATTTCTCCAAATGCTGGGAACTCTGGGAAAATGATTATGGGGCTGCCGTTCTGCCCTCGGCCCCCTGGGAAAAGAAACCCAAAAGACTTTAGAACTGAATGTTTACTAGAAGAGAGGGCTCTGGCATTCTCCTTTACTAGAAAATAGGTTTAATGTTCTTTGCTAGAAGCACATACCAGTCTTACTTACACAAACATCCAGGGTCCAGGGTATTGGTTCAGGATGTTCGCTTGAACCAATAAGACTGGTTCAGGCGAACACCCAATCAAAACGCAAAGGACACGATGCTCATGAACATTTCAAGCTGGATCGAAAGAGCAAGTGAATGTTTTCCAGACCAAAACTTCACCACTGAATGTTAGCTACATTACATCACATTTAGCACGTATTCAAGTAATCTTCATTATTATTAACTCTTTTGCAGACCTTAGCGGAATTGCACGCTTCTTGATGTAATTTGAAGAATTCATGAGCACCGCCTCCTCTCCATTTCGATTGGGTCTTTGCCTGTACCAATCACATTTCTTTCTGCCCTCAGAACATGTTTGAGTAAGTAAAACTGCTATGAGCCATTAGCACAGAGAAAGTTTAGTGTCCGTCACTAGAACAGAGAAGGTTTAGTGTCCTTCAGTAGAACAGAGAAGTTAATGTGTCCTTCAGTAGAACAGAGAATGTTTAGTGTACTTCAGTAGAAGAGAGAATGTTTAGTGTACTTCAGTAGAACAGAAAATGTTTAGTGTACTTCAGTAGAACAGAGAATGTTTAGTGTCCTTCAGTAGAACAGAGAAGGTTTAGTGTCCTTCAGTAGAACAGAGAATGTTTAGTGTCCTTCAGTAGAACAGAGAATGTTTAGTGTCCTTCAGTAGAACAGAGAATGTTTAGTGTCCTTCAGTAGAACAGAGAAGGTTTAGTGTCCTTCAGTAGAACAGAGAATGTTTAGTGTCCTTCAGTAGAACAGAGAAGGTTTAGTGTACTTCACTAAAATTGAGAAGGTTCTGCTGTGATGCTTGACGCAACTTCATTTATACTACCACTAGAGGGCGTCAGTAAGAATTATAAACCAATCCTGCTGAAAACATGAAATAGAAATGGGCACAGAAGAGACAGTGAATTTAACTTCAGTTAATCATTATATATATATGTTTTTAATGTTTGAACAAATTTCCAGTGCCAACAAAACCCAACTGAATTGTAAAAGAAAGAGAGAGAAAGGTCTGTCTTATGCGGAGTTTCTAACATTCATAAACTGGGCAAATAGTCAGATATCCACACACAAACACACACACAGACACACACACAGACACACACACACAGACACACACACCTGTTCTAATAGGCCATGTGATTAGAATATTAATCAGTATGCTTTTCCCTCTTCTATTATCACCGTAGCAACAGGAACTGCTTGGTCATTGTTTCGCTCTGTCAGTTTTGCTGCATCTGAAAAGAGACATGGCTCTCAGCAAAATGGACCCCGACAGGCAGAGAGCATCCAATAAAGCCTCTGTAGTATTTCCCAAGGTGACCTTCCATGCAAAACACAGCAGGACAGGGAAAGTGTCTGTGTGTATATGTTTGTGTTTATAAGTGTTTAAGTATATTTGTATATATATATATATATATATATATATATATATATATATATATATATATATATATATACACACACACACACACACACAGGTGCTGGTCATAAAATTAGAATATCATCAAAAAGTTGATTTATTTCAGTAATTCCATTCAAAAAGGGAAACTTGTATATTATATTCAACCCCAAATTCAAATATATATTTTTTTTAGAAATGTTGGCCACCTGATACGTATGAACATGAAAAGTATGAGCATGTACAGCACTCAATACTTAGTTGGGGCTCCTTTTGTCTGAATTACTGCAGCAATGCGGCGTGGCATGGAGTCCATCAGTCTGTGGCACTGCTCAGGTGTTATGACAGCCCAGGTTGCTCTGATAGTGGCCTTCAGGTCTTCTGCATTGTGGATTCTGTGCCTCTCCTCTCTTCCTCCAGACTCTGGGACCTTGATTTCCAAAGGAAATGCAAAATGTACTTTCATCAGAGGACATAACTCAGCAGCAGTCCAGTCCTTTTTGTCTTTAACCCAGGCGAGACGCTGTGTCTTGTTCAAGAGTGGCTTGACACAAGGAATGCGACGGCTGAAACCCATGTCTTGCATACGTCTGTGCGTGGTGGTTCTTGAAGCACGGACTCCAGCTGCAGTCCACTCTTTGTGAATCTCCCCCACATTTTTGAATGGGTTTTGTTTCACAATCCTCTCCAGGGTGCGGTTATCCCTATTGCTCGTAACACTTTTTTCTACCACATCTTTTCCTTCCCTTCGCCTCTCTATTAATGTGCTTGGACACAGAGCTCTGTGAACAGTCAGCCTCTTTAGCTATGACCTTTTGTGTCTTGCCCTCCTTGTGCAAGGTGTCAATGGTCGCCTTTTGGACAGCTGTCAAGTCAGCAGTCTTCCCCATGATTGTGTTGCCTACAGAACTAGACTGAGAGACCATTTAAAGGCCTTTGCAGGTGTTTTGGGTTAATTAGCTGATTAGAGTGTGGCACCAGGTGTCTTCAATATTGAATCTTTTCACAATATTCTAATTTTCTGAGATCCTGAATTTAGGGTTTTCATTAGTTGTCAGTTATAATCATCAAAATTAAAAGAAATAAACACTTGATATATATCAGTCTGTGTGGAATTAATGTATAAATTATACAAGTTTCACTTTTTGAATGGAATTACTGAAAAAAATCAACTTAAACTTTATGATATTCAAATTTTATGACCAGCACCTGTATATATATATATATATATATATATATATATATATACACACATACATACATACATACAGTGGGTATATAAAAGAATCACCCCCCTTTAAAATAATCACATTTTGTTGCTTTGCAGCCTGAAATGAAGACAGACACTGTTTTTGTTTCATTCAGCTGTATTTACTCAGTGCAACTTATAACATCCAAGTGAAAGATATAACACCAACATGTCAGAAAAAAAACAAAAAAACAATCACTAATTTGGAAAAAGGATCACCCCCTTGTGTCAGTATTTTGTTTAACCACCTTTTATTTAATTACAGCCTTTAGTCTGTTGGGATATGTCTCTACTAACTTTGCACATCTAGACATTGCAATATTTGACCACTCTTCTTTGCAGAACTGCTCAAGTTCAGTTAAATTTGATGGTGACCGTTTGTGGACTGCTGTCTTCAAGTCATTCTACAGATTTTCAATGGGGTTTAAGTCCGGGCTCTGACTAGGCCATGCAAGGACATTCACCTTTTTCTCCTTCAACCACTGTGTGGTCAGTTTTTCTGTGTGCTTTGGGTCATTGTCATGTTGGAAGGAAAAATCTTCTTCCCATTGACAACTTTCTGGCAGAGAACAGCACATTTCCCTCAAGAATTTGACAGTATTTTGCCCCATCCATTTTTCCTTCTATCCTGACAAGTGCTCCAGTCCCTGCTGCAGAGAAACAACCCCATAACATGATATTACCACCTCCATGCTTTACTGTAGGAATGGTGTTATTTGGATGGTGAGCTGTATTGGATTTTCACCAGACATCATTTGGCGTTGAGGCCAGATAATTCAATTTTAGTCTCATCTGACCATATCACCTTTTTCCACGTGGCCTTAGAATCTTCAATGTGTGTTTTGGCAAAACTCAGTCGTTACTGCATGTGGCCTTTCTTGAGGAGTGGCTTTTTTCTTGCAACCCTCCCATAGAAGCCACATTTGTGGAGAATTTCTGATATTGTTGTCACATGCACACAATGACCACTCTTTGTCATGAATTCCTGCAACTGCTTCAGAGTTGCTGTAGGCCTCTTGGTAGCCTCTCTGACCAGTTTCCTCCTGGCTCTTTCATCCAGTTTGGAGCGACGTCCTGACCCAGGGAGGGTCTGTGTTGTACCAAATACCTTCCACTTCTTAATAATAGACTTCACTGTGCATCTAGGCACTGATAAAGCCTTTGCATTTTTTTTGCATCCATCTCCTGACTTGTGCCTGTTCACAACTTTATCCCGGAGATCTTTTGACAATGCCTTGCCACCCATAGTTGATTGTGTTTTTCAGTTGCACTACCAAGAACTGAAATGCTTCAGGAAAAGCTTGTTTCATGCTGAGCTAATCAAAATGACCACAGCTGATCACAGTTGAAAGTCAATTGGCTTCGTGTGCTATTAAGAAGGTGATTAACTACACCTGGTTGGGTTTACAAGTAATTTTTAGGAGGGGGTGATATTCTGTTTATTGTGTCTGTATATTTGCATGTGTTTTGGTGAATGTTTCTGTTTGTTTTCGTGTTTTCATGCTTGTGTTTTCTTTGTGTACGTGTATAAGTGTGTGTTTCTGTTTAAGTCCGTATATTCACGTGTTTATGTGTGAATATTTCTGTTTGCGTGAGTGTATGTGTCTCTCTCTGGGTGTTTTTCGGGGGAGTGGGGGGGTTCTATACCATGAGGTATAGAACGCATTAATGCAATAGCATTCCTGTTTTGTTTTTCAAATAAATGCACTCTCCCTGGGGATCTCCATAGAGCTTCTATCCCAGGAGATCTCCATAGAGCTTCTATCCCAGGAGATCTCCATAGAGCTTCTATCCCAGGAGATCTCCGTAGAGCTTCTATCCCAGGAGATCTCCGTAGAGCTTCTATCCCAGGAGATCTCCATAGAGCTTCTAACCCAGGAGATCTCCGTAGAGCTTCTGTCCAAGGAGATCTCCATAGGGCTTCAATCCCAGGAGATCTCTGTAGAGCTTCTATCCCTGGAGATCTCTGTAGAGCTTCTATCCCAGGAGATCTCTGTGGAGCTTCTTACCAGTCAAACTACAGTAAAGCCAGTGAATGGACAGAGTCTCCATATCAGCTCTAATCAAACAGAGGCCGACATACACATTAACACACCTGCTGATATTAAACTAACAGGCTTAGGCAAATATAAAGAGCCAACAGAGTTGGTAGGCAGGTCCACCTCTGGACTCTGATAACCAAATGAGAAGCAGGGAAACTGGAGCGGAGAAATTTGAATGGCAAATACTGAGAATGAAGCAGGTAATACAGCTGAACGACAGCTACACTACAAAGGAAAATAATTCCCTGTTATGAGCAAAGCTCTTGTAAAGAAGACGTCATACGACAGGCCAACTGAACGACTGACAGACAGGCAGAGAGACAGGCAGGTAGAGTGTCAGACAGAGAGACAGGCAGGTTTAGTGTCAGACAGAGACAGGCAGGTTTAGTGTCAGACAGAGAGACAGGCAGGTTTAGTGTCAGGAAGAGAGACAGGCAGGTAGAGTGTCAGACAGAGAGACAGGCAGGTTTAGTGTCAGACAGAGAGACAGGCAGGTTTAGTGTCAGGAAGAGAGACAGGCAGGTAGAGTGTCAGACAGAGAGACAGGTTGGTAGAGTGTCAGACAGAGAGACAGGTAGGTAGAGTGTCAGACAGAGAGACAGGCAGGTAGAGTGTCAGACAGAGAGACAGGCAGACATAAACAAGCAAGCAGACTGTCAGAGAGAGACAGACAGAGATAGGTTGGCAGACAAATTCACAAAGTGTTACCTGAGAGGTAGGCAAACCGCTTCCTAAGGTCAAGGGTTATGTTGACAGCACGGAGGGGGCTGCTTTCCTGCTGCATGATCTCATCTGGAGCAGAGAAACACAACACAAGCCCAGAGTCAAACCGGGTACTGTACATGTTACAATGTAAGTGATTAAAACTTGGTTTATCTGGAATAGAATAAATTGAAAGAACCCTGCCAAAAGTTGAAGACTTTACTGCATTTACAAACAAAGATTTACAACCAACCAGCAGAATGCTAAGGGTTAATGCACAACACTACTGGAGGATCGACTGCATTTCCTTCCCCCATGAACACCCATCAGGGGGATTAGTATAATCCGATTATGGGCCTGACCCCCAAAAGAGAGCAGCGGGGAGCACGGTACCCCCAGGTAGTGAAGGTGGGGATGGGGGGATGAATAACTACAGGCCCAGGCTGCTGTGACCAGCCCAGGCCAGCATGGAGAGAATGACTGTTGTCTTGTCTGGTACAGGAGAACAAAACAAGGAGGCCTGTCTCTTAAAACTCTATTTATACATTTTCAAGTGATACATTATTCAGTTGTTTAAATTATTTAGTGATGTATTAAATAGTTGTTTGCATTATTAATGCATGTGTTTTTTATGTAGCATCTGTGTGTAATCACTCCAGATTGGAGGCTCGTTCAGTTCTACCTAGTTAGAAGATTGGAGGCTGGCCCAGGTATAACCAGTTAGATTTGAGCCTGGCCCAGTTCTCATCCCTGTATAAACAGATCCCTGTGTGTTAAACCACATCTAAATCCCTGTATAAACAGGTTCATGTAGTTAAATCACATCTACATCCCTGTATAAACAGGTTCCTGTAGTTAAATCACATCTAAATCCCTGTATAAACAGGTTCCTGTAGTTAAATCACATCTAAATCCCTGTATAAACAGATCCCTGTGTGTTAAACCACATCTAAATCCCTGTATAAACAGGTTCCTGTAGTTAAATCATATCTAAATCCCTGTATGAACAGGTTCCTGTAGTTAAATCACATCTAAATCCCTGTGTAAACAGGTTCCTGTAGTTAAATCACATCTAAATCCCTGTATAAACAGGTTCCTGTAGTTAAATCACATCTACATCCCTGTATAAACAGGGCCCTGTGTGTTCTAGTGGCATTGTACAGGTGTGTATCCTGTGGGAGTCTGGCAGGGGGCCTGCTGTTGAAACTGATACTAACATTCAGGAGCAAAACCGATCGATGGAACAGAAGGCCCCTGTGATTTGTTACGCTGATATAGGATTTCACACACACACACACACACACACACACAGACACACACACACACACACACACACACACACACAGACACACACAGACACACACAGACACACACAGACACACAGACACACAGACACACACACACAGACACACACACAGACACAGACACACAGACACACACACAGACACACACACACACAGACACACACACACAGACACACACACACAGACACACACACACACACACAGGTTGGTCCCACTATACTTGTGAGGACCAACATATTTCCAATCTCCAGCCCTAAATTGAACACTAAACCTTAACCCTAAGATGAACCCTGAAAACCCAAACTCTATCCTCAACACCACTCAGTCCAGTAGACATTTGGTGACACAACAACCTGTCTGTCTGAACTATGTGACATGAGACCCCTAACCAAACCTGTCTGTCTGAACAATGTGACATCAGACCCCTAACCTAACCTGTCTGTCTGAACAATGTGACACCCCTAACGAAACCTGTCTGTCTGAACAATGTGACACCCCTAACAAAACCTGTCTGTCTGAACAATGTGACACCCCTAACAAAACCTGTCTGTCTGAAGAATGTGACACCCCTAACCAAACCTGTCTGTCTGAAGAATGTGACACCCCTAACCAAACCTGTCTGTCTGAAGAATGTGACACCCCTAACGAAACCTGTCTGTCTGAAGAATGTGACACCCCTAACCAAACCTGTCATACTCCACTACACAGATGGGGTTTCCTAAGGTCCAGTTGTTTATACTATGGTCATAACTGCACATTGCCCTGAACATTACAAGTTGAAGTCGCTATGACGAAAGAAATATCTGACTGATACCACCAACATCTTATTGTTGTAAAGTTCAGCATCACAGAAGTATCTGCCGGTCCTAATCTTAGGAAATCGAGAACCTCTTCAATGATTCAAAGGCCAAGCCGTTCTTTCCAGAGTGGGCATCCGTTTAAGGTTCGAGACACAAATGTAATGCAACACTAACAGTCAAACTATTTCATCTAATTCACATCATCTACAGAGGGATGGCCAGTTGGCCAGGTGGATCAGGTGGATCAGGTGGACCAGGTGGATCAGGTGGACCAGGTGGACCAGGTGGATCAGGTGGATCAGGTGGACCAGGTGGATCAGGTGGATCAGGTGGATCAGGTGGACCAGGTGGACCAGGTGGATCAGGTGGACCAGGTGGACCAGGTGGACCAGGTGGATCAGGTGGATCAGGTGGACCAGGTGGACCAGGTGGATCAGGTGGACCAGGTGGACCAGGTGGATCAGGTGGATCAGGTGGACCAGGGGTTCCAGCTCTGGAACAGTTCAAAGGTATGGAACAGCTGCTGGTCCCAGAGGAGTTATTTGAGAACCATTGTGTACTGTATTCACCAGAATTACAGTCATCACACTTAGATGTCTCTTAGACACACACACACACACACAGACACATACACATACACACACACACACACACACACAGCTACGTGACATCACAGAGATACTCGACTGTTTGTCACCATTAGGAAAGACACCTATGTGACATCACAGAGATACTCGACTGTCTGTCACCATTAGGAAAGACACCTATGTGACATCACAGAGATACTCGACTGTCTGTCAACATTAGGAAAGACACCTACGTGACATCACAGAGAGAGCAGTGGCACATTCTGCTCAGGTTTAGAGTGGCAGGTGGTTTTAATCTGGCTTGACAGCAGGCTAGGTAACCCACAGAGACTGTGGCAATTGAATAAACTAATCCAGGGTTCAGAACCCCCCCAAAGACACAACATAAAGGAATGATAGAGTCCAGAGTCAAGCCATCACCTAACGTTCTGGGACCCAGAGCACTAGAAAAGCACTTGAAAGAGACCTGTCCTAGGTTCTAGAGGTCAGAGTGCACAGCCACATCCTCTCAGGGTCAGTTCAACAGGGTATTTAATGATTACATACCTAAAGGCTCCTGCTAAAGTTGTATTAATGAACCCCAGCCCAGTCATTCCACTGTCCCTAAGCGGTTGCCTACAGATATGGATATATAGGGTAATAATTGAGTGATTGATCGTGGAAGAGACAAAACCTTTCTTTCTTGTATCCTGGGACTTGAGAGAGGCAACCTGAGCTGAGCCAAGAGGGACTAAAGACAACCGAAACAGAAACCACAGCAGATGGGCGGGTGGGTTTCTGACAGGTCAAAAGTTGCACAATTGAAAAACTCTAACTAATTACAGTACACGCCTTTGTTACTGCTACTTTCTGATACTTTGGTTCCATGCCCCTATTGGTTACAGTTGCCCTGAGGTGATTGGTCAGTCGAGCAAGGCAGAATACAGACAACCGCTCTCATGCACCTGCAGACCGCTCATGGACACTCTCACGGTCTCACCAGACACGCCCCTCCCCCAACAGATCCCACAGAGATATCATGTCAACCCCCCCCACGCCCCCCCCACCAACCTCTAAAACACTTGGAGCTGCTCTTTCCCTGTCCTCTGGCCCTTTCACTTGTATCATGTCTCTTCCCTTCATCCACAAAGTATAAAACAACAATGACCCACCAGCCTGCCCAGTGGGTGTGGTCGGCATCAGGTGGGTGTTCCCTGAACCATATCATTCTGTAAGGATGCTGCCGCTGCTCATGTCTGCAAGGGCTTGCATGTTATATGTGGAATGCATGTTATATGTGGAATGCATAGATGTAAAACCACATCCTTACGGCAGAGGAAATCAAACATTTGACCCCTCACAGCCAACATACTTCTATTACTGTTTGTGTGTATTGGTAGGTTTCCATCCCAAAGATTCATTAATAAGCTGCTATTCTTGTGCTCTGACTCTAGAATTTCCAAGTGCTGTATGTGGTTCTACAGTTTTAATGTTCTTTGATCATGTTTACACAAGCAGAGAAACACACATACACACACAGATACACACAGACTGTTTTTTGTGAAATGTGGGGACATGAAAAACAAAATTCCATGCTCCCTTGCCCTAACCTTAACCCTAACCTTAACCCTAACCCTAACCCAACCCTAACCTTAACCTAACCCTAACCTTAACCTCAATAAAGTAACATTTATGGCTAAACTTTACCTAGATGTAATGCCTAACCTTAACCCTAAACTTAACCAACAACACCTGGACCTTAAAGAAACCCCAATTCTAACTCTAAAGTTAATTGTAAGTTTGACCCTAAAACTAAACCCTGAGCCAGAAAATGACTTTTGAAATGTGGGGACATGAAAAATGTCCCCACAAGTCACATTGTTCAGGTTTTAGTATAGTTATGGGGACAAAATGTCCTGACAAGTCACAAAAACAAACACACACATACACACACAGATACACACACAGATACACAGGCACACACTCCACCTGCTGATGATGGCCTTAAGGGCCTAAAATAGCTACATCGGGGGGATTATTGTCCACTACAGCTCACGTTTGTGGGAGTCAAACATTATTGGTTCACACACCTGTTCTTACACAGTTACAGTACTGACACAGAATATGTTCTAACGGGGTTAGAGTACTGACACAGAATCTGTTCTAACGGGGTTAGAGTACTGACACAGAATCTGTTCTAACGGGGTTAGAGTACCGACACAGAATCTGTTCTAACGGGGTTAGAGTACTGACACAGAATCTGTTCTAACGGGGTTAGAGTACCGACACAGAATCTGTTCTAACGGGGTTAGAGTACCGACACAGAATCTGTTCTAACGGGGTTAGAGTACCGACACAGAATCTGAGAGGGATGGTCAGAGAGGGTTATAAATTCAATGAAAGGAAATGTTATCATGTCATCAATGATGTCCATAAAGATCAAATACAAACAGCCACTTCCTTATCACCAAGGCCACACACCAGCAGGGCAGTCTCAAAAGTCAGTCTATATGGGGACAGTCTGAGAGAAGGACAGTCTGAGAGGAGGACAGTCTGAGAGGAGGACAGTCTGGAGGGGACAGTCTGGAGCGGACAGTCTGAGAGGGGACAGTCTGGAGGGGACAGTCTGAGAGGAGGACAGTCTGGAGGGGACAGTCTGAGAGGGGACAGTCTGGAGGGGACAGTCTGGAGGGGACAGTCTGAGAGGGGACAGTCTGGAGGGGACAGTCTGAGAGGGGACAGTCTGAGAGGGGACAGTCTGAGAGGAGGACAGTCTGGAGGGGACAGTCTGAGAGGGGACAGTCTGGAGGGGACAGTCTGAGAGGAGGACAGTCTGAGAGGGGGACAGTCTGAGAGGGGGACGGTTTATGGGGAGACCGTCTGAGATGGGGACGCTCTTGTGGGACAGTCTGAGAGGGATGGTCAGAGAGGGTTATAAATTCAATGAGGGAGGGAAAATTTAACAATTGCACAAAAGAAAGACAAATCACAACCAAAAAATTATTGGGAAGGATTGGGAGAGAGATGCTAGAACATAAGATGCAGAGAAAGACAGAATGAGAATGGGTGAGAGAGACAGAAAAAAGGTGAGACAGGAGAGGCACAGAGCGATGCAGTGACACTCACTATGTAACCAGTAGCAACAGCGAGAGAAGCGATAGTATCTCTCCACTTCCTCCAGAGAAATCCGAACAGACACCCCTCTTCTCTCCTCCACTGGCCCCAAACGCAACTTCACCTCTCCCTCCTGACGTCTGTCCTCCTCCCCTTCCATCCAAACACCAGACACCAAACCCTCCTCCACCCCCCCAGTTGTCCCATGATTCTTCCTCCGTCGCTTCAATGTTTCCCGTGAACATTCACCTGGTGGCTGCTTCATGTCTGAACCCTCCAGTTTCTCCAGTGTCACGGGTAAGTCCGACACCAACTGTAACTTTCCCTGACGTCCAGGTAAACACTCTAGCTGACCCTGGATGTTAAGCCAATCATCCCACTCATCCTCTGTCCTTCCTCCGTTTCCCATCTGGCCAGCACTGAGCTCCCACTGCTCCTCCTCAGACATGCTGGAGTCCAACTCTGCCTCACACTCTTCCTCCATTGCAAAGCCTGAATCTGCCTCCTTTTCACCTCCCATCCTGGGCTCTCTGTCCGTAATCTGGTCTCCCCTGGAGTCCCTCTCTCTCCTTCTGTGTCCTGGAGTCCCTCTCTCTCCTTCTGTGTCCTGGAGTCCCTCTCTCTCCTTCTGTGTCCTGGAGTCCCTCTCTCTCCTTCTGTGTCCTGGAGTCCCTCTCTCTCCTTCTGTGTCCTGGAGTCCCTCTCTCTCCTTCTGTGTCCTGGAGTCCCTCTCTCTCCTTCTGTGTCCTGGAGTCCCTCTCTCTCCTTCTGTGTCCTGGAGTCCCTCTCTCTCCTTCTGTGTCCTGGAGTCCCTCTCTCTCCTTCTGTGTCCTGGAGTTCCTCTCACTGCTCTGTTGGTTTCACTGCAGCTTGAGCCAGGTATGAATGCGGCTTTCACTCATTTCCCTCCCTCCCTCCCTCGCTCTCCCTCTGCCCCCGTCCTTCTCTTTACCCCCCCCCCACTCAACCCTCCCTCTAACTCCTCCCCTTCCTCCCTCTCTTGTTCCCAGGTGTCCCTCTCTTGCTGCTCTATGGCCTGTAGCGTGTCTCCAGTCACCAATCAATTTTGGCCCCTCCCACCTCAAGTTACAATTTTGCCCCCCCCCACCTACTACACCACAGAATGCTGGCAGGCCCAGCCCACCTCAGGTCACACCCCCACCTACTACACCACAGGAAGCTGACTGGCCACGCCCACCTCAGCACCATTAGCTGCCCAAGCGTGTTAATCTGTGTGTTAACTTGTGTGGTAACCTCAGGCTAGATTTCATGTTGTCGGTTGTGTGGTAACCTCAGGGTAGATTTCATGTTGTCGGTTGTGTGGTAACCTCAGGGTAGATTTCATGTTGTCGGTTGTGTGGTAACCTCAGGGTAGATTTCATGTTGTCGGTTGTGTGTTAACCTCTGGGTAGATTTCATGTTGTCGGTTGTGTGTTAACCTCTGGGTAGATTTCATGTTGTCGGTTGTGTGTTAACCTCTGGGTAGATTTCATGTTGTCGGTTGTGTGTTAACCTCTGGGTAGATTTCATGTTGTCGGTTGAGGTGTTTACCTCTGGGTAGATTTCATGTTGTCGGTTGAGGTGTGTTTGGTCATATTTGTAATTTTTATTTTATGAAAGACAGACTACCTGTCAGACTTCTACCTTTCAGGGACCATAGCGATGGGTCTGAAAGCATCTTGGAGTAGGAGTGGTAATCTAAGATCACGCCCCCTTGTCTTATTCATTATTGTCTGGAAGGCAGAACAGATCCTTGGTCAGAACTCTGAAAGTCTTTGTGACAGCAGGACGGGGCAAATTTCCCTTATTCTTCACCTGTACTAACAGAGCTGGGCCTACACTGGCCGGTCTCACGCCTTATCTCAGCCCATCAGAAACAACAAGACAAAGACGCCATTCTGACCAGCTCCATTCAACAACCCTGTTAACAGTTGATACACTGCATTCAGAGTCTATTCTAACTAACATTCTATCTCCAACAATCAGCCTCAAAGAGTTCATTCTAATAAAAACCCTCAGAGCCTGTATTCTAACGGGACTGATCAATGGCAGACAGTGTTCTGACTAAACATGACCATTAAGAGCCCATTACATGGACCCCTGAATGATGCCATTCTTAGCCTTTCTACTTAAATGATCCCAATCCTAACTAGCCCTGTACTCTGCAGCAATAATTAGTGAGCCTCAGTCACTGTGTGACTGTCAGATGAATATTTTGTAACTACTTTTATGTTAACTTTCCTGTTTTTACATGTATGGACCGTAACGCACACTCACTTCATGATCCCAGAGTTTTGTATTTCATCTCCTGGAAGGTTTTATTTTTGTAGCATTTTGAAATGACGATGTTTGTGTGACAAGCTCTCTGACCGAGGTTATTAGGGTTATATTGCTCCAATGACCACTCTTTCTGAGCAGAATGAGGAGACACGGACGATGAGTTAGAGAAACACAGAGAGAGAGAAGAATATAGTGGACTACTGTGGTAAACTTTATCATGAAATAATAATTAATGAAGGTTGCAGAGAGAGGAGAGAGACAGAGAGAGGAGAGAGACAGAGAGAGGAGAGAGTGAAAGAGAGAGAGAGTGAAAGAGAGAGAGAGTGAAAGAGAGCAAGAGAGTGAAAGAGAGTGAGAGAGTGAAAGAGAGTGAGAGAGTGAAAGAGAGCGAGAGAGTAAAAGAGAGTGAGAGAGTAAAAGAGAGAGAGAGTGAAAGACACAGTGAGAGAGTGAAAGAGAGCGAATGAAGGAGCGTGACAGAGTGAGAGAGAGGGTGAGAGAAAGACAAAAAGAGTGAGAGAACATGCAAAGAAATCCTTTGTGAAAGACTCATTCTAGCCAAATTCTGTTCATAAGTGTGAGGCGATGGAAGTTGGTTTCCATTCCTCTGCTCAACACGGGGAGGAAGAGAGTCATATCAGGAAGTCACATTACGACTTCAACAGAACTCCTGCTGCGAGGAGACAGACCTGTAGAACAGGACTCAGACACGACATAGATCAGCCTGAACCGGTATTAAACCCACCACACCAGACACTTATCATAGGGATTTTAAAAGAAAACGATATTGATATGACAGGGTTTAAGGGCACATCCCCCAGATCTACATCAGCCCTTTCAATGTTCTACCTCCCATAACAATGTTCACCACTGCAGAGAGAGAACTCACCACGAGACAGTCAGTCAGACACTCAGGGTTAGATATCTGCAGAACCGTCATGGAGACAGTTTAGCACCCACCAACAAGAGTTACAGAGCAAGGCTGAATAAATCACAGCAGGGCACTCTAGACACGACACACACACACACACACACACACACACACGCTCAGAAAAACCCATTGCGCGCACACACACGCACGCACGCATACACACAGCTAAGCCGATATGCTGTTTGACTCACGCGATCTCAGTGGAACTAAAGGCAGTATCTCCGTGCTGCTGTTACCCCGTCTGTGAGAGATTCTCCTGGGCTTCCCCAACATGTCTCCCACCCTGTCTGGAGAGCACACTCTGGGGGTCTACTGCTACACAGGTCCCTCTTAAAATCAACCCCCACTGTGCAACCATCTACAGCAAAAAAAAAAAAAAAAGGAAATCCCAGTAGCTGGTTTGTGTTGTGGCTAACACCGCAACACTGTGCTAACACAACCATACATTCTGCTGCATCACTTCGGAGTCGCTGCAAGCACATCAACAGACTACGCGTGTCTTTGTACTTTTGAATCCACAGCGAGGCTCTTCTGTCTGCTGTGTTGCCTCCCTCTGAGGAGATGACCGCTTGGATGCCTCTTTTTATACTTTTAAATGGGTTCCACATCAGCACTGCTGGGTAACAAGTCTACTCACATGCACACACACACTCACTCACTCACACACACAGAAACACATACAAAGAGACATACACACTCTCCTACCGTTCCAGTCCCAGTGGGTCCTGGAGGTCTTGCGACTGGCTGTGGGGGTGAAGGAAGACGACAGGCCTGAGATGTCCAGGCTCTGGATCAGCTGACTCAACGTGTTCATGACCCGGGAGGGTACCTCTCCAGCACCCTCCCGCAGGAGCTCATGGACAGACATGACGCTCAGACGCTCATTCGGATCTCCCTGTCAGGCGCCGCTCCGATACACACTATGAGCCGCTCTGGTTTCATACACACACCCTGGGGTTCTGGTCCGATACACACACCCTGGGGTTCTGGTCCGATACACACACCCTGGGGTTCTGGTCCGATATATACACAGGAGAAGACCTGGCTCAGCTGCAAACGGGAGTGATTCAGCACACACGCGTGCACACACACGCACGCACACACACTCACACACACACACACAGCCCTGAGGCGGCCAGGGGACGTGGGCTTCCTGGGAAGTCCAAGCAGAGATCCAGAAAGACCAGCAGCACAACAGAGGTGAGATGGTGACCGTCAATCCCTCCTGCATAGACTGACTGAACTCAGTGGAGAAGATACATCCGACTCACCACTGAACACACACACACACACACACACACACACCCACACACACACACACACACCCACACACACACACACACTCACGAAGGGCGTGCTATCGATGGCTTGACGAGCCATAATGCAGCACACACACACACACACACTCACACTCACACACACACACACACACACTCACACTCACACACACACACTTAGAGGAGAGGGGGGGGGGGGGGGGCAGCCGTTTAATCACAAATCCCCTTCTGCTGGGGCTAATTATACTAGCCATTGCCTCTCCTGCTGTAATCTCTCCCCCCCCTTCTCTCTCCCCCCCACCCCCAATCTCGTCTATCCCCTAATTTCATGGTCTAGATTTCTATACATGTTCACAAGAAAACCCTTATGCATGGCAGTGAATCAGACGTATCTGAACAGTTCAAAAGGCTCTGTACTGCTGGAGGATTTGAATGTTAAGTGTCGTTGCTGGTCATTCAAAATGAGGAAGTTGGCCGTATTTTTAGACTCATTGTCTCTAACTGTGGATAGATGAGGAGGAGGAGGATGGCAGCCAGGCAGTGTCTGATGAGAAATGTTCAAATGTGTTGAATCCATGCTGTTTCCACGTCATTTGCAAATACTTTTCCCATCTGACTGCAAACCCAAATCCAAAAAAAATGTCCCCCTACATTTCACATTTCAATCATGTGGGCTGACAAATCAACCAAACGTAAATATAAACAGACATTGATCTGACGTCAGTAGGCAACAGAGAGACAGACAGCTGAAACCAACAGGCAGGCAGACAGCTGAAGGCAACAGAGAGGCAGACAGCTGAAGCCAACAGAGAGGCAGACAGCTGAAGCCAACAGGCAGGCAGACAGCTGAAGCCAACAGGCAGGCAGACAGCTGAAGCCAACAGGCAGGCAGACAGCTGAAGGCAACAGAGAGGCAGACAGCTGAAGGCAACAGAGAGGCAGACAGCTGAAGCCAACAGGCAGGCAGACAGCTGAAGCCAACAGGCAGGCAGACAGCTGAAGGCAACAGAGAGGCAGACAGCTGAAGGCAACAGAGAGGCAGACAGCTGAAGCCAACAGGCAGGCAGACAGGGAGTAGCTGTTGTTGTGTTTCAGGCTGTGGAGGGAAGAGGACTCTCTGCCATACTAATGAGAACACTGCAGAGACAGAGGACAGGCCAACAGAACAGCCTCATCATCCCTCCTCCCCCTCCTCCCCCTCAACACCTATTCACTCCTCCCTCCCTCCCTCTGCTCCTGCAGCTATTTCTCATGAAGGTGAACTTGACCCCTCCTTTATACACTACCACACACACACACACTTTTCCCAACACTGTAAATGAGAGACCCCCCCATCCTGCAACACATAACTCCTCCTTCATCCCTCATCCACTATCTCCCACCTCCTCAATTTCTCATCTACCCTAACCTCTCTGCACCTCCTTTATGCCTCCATCCACCACCTCTATAATTCTGCTTTCACACAACCCCACTCACCCGCATTTACATCTGTATGGAGTCCATACCAGGCTGATGGTCCCCCAGAGTCAGTGCTTCACATACACTCCGATGAGAACAGCACTGAGGGGTACAGAAGCAACAACACTCTTTCTGGAATAAATCTGGAAAACCTGGGAATTGTCTGGCAGGCTTGTGGCAGACCCAGGTGGTCCCTAGGGGATGTGTTAAACAACCCTGATCTAAAACAGGCATGAGATCCTGGTAACATAAAACAACACAGGACTCAAGCTGAAGCTGTCCTGGCTACATGCCTGATGACTTTTCCAGCTGCCTCAAATCCGGCAAGCAGTAAAAAACAGGGGATTTCTAGTTCTAAAATCATTTGAAAACTGTCAAAGCATTGACATTTAAACCCATTAGCAGAAACATTTCAGTATTAGAATTTGAATTAGTAGGTGTTTCATTGCTAGGTAACACTGAGCAGATCTAGCATCATGATGGCTACAGTATTAAGACAGATTAATACAACATGTTAAAGACATACATGCAAAACCGTTCAAATATATCCAAGACCATCAACATTATCATGTTATTTCGGATACTGTTTTTGTTTTGTTAATTTAAAGGAGACAGGAAGTTAATTGGACAAAAGGTCAACAACAGATGTTATTATTGTTGCAAAGCTGAAGCGCCCAGGTCTTCAAACCCTCCATGTCTTCAATTGTCTAAATGTCTCCAAACCCTCCATGTCTTCAGTTGTCTAAATGTCTCCAAACCCTCCATGTCTTCAATTGTCTAAATGTCTCCAAACTCTCCATGTCTTCAGTTGTCTAAATGTCTCCAAACCCTCCATGTCTTCAATTGTCTAAATGTCTCCAAACCCTCCATGTCTTCAATTGTCTAAATGTCTCCAAACCCTCCATGTCTTCAGTTGTCTAAATGTCTCCAAACCCTCCATGTCTTCAGTTGTCTAAATGTCTCCAAACCCTCCATTTCTTCAGCTGTCTAAATGTCTCTTTTACACACACACGCATGCATTTAACCCCAACAAATACCCAGCCAGTGTTTGTGTGATCTAGATGTGTCAGTGTGAATATACATGGACTGGAAGTAGGTCAAATAAGCCGGTGAGGAAACTGAGGAAGAGAGCAGTGATTGGTGCCCAACATCTCTGCCCACTCTCCGCTGATAGCAACTCTTTAATCCTGACGAGAGAAAATGTCTTTCTGCACTGAGGCACAGTTACGACTAGAAATGAGAAAAACAGCAAACTGCAGCACAACTGAGGTTGCTCAGACAGCCAAGGTGTGTGTGTGTGTTGCCTGGACACCCAGACATTAATATATGATGACTAAATATCCTTCCTTAGACAGTCGCAGTAAATTCTGTCTCTCTCCACCGCTCTCTCCCTCCTTAGCTTCTTCTTCCCTCTCACTCACCCTCTTCCCCTTTCCCTCAAGTTCTCTCTCCTCTCTCACATTCTCTGTGTTAAAACATGGTTAGGGGATCTCTCCTCTCTGTAAGAGTCATATTTCTCTTTCATGGCTGGAGAGAATCCTCCTCTTTGGCAGGCTGTAAAAAACCCAGGATAAAACCTTCAATCTTCTGTTGCAGTATCATGAAGTATGGAAGAGCCTGAAGATGTCTTTCACCAGTCCATAACTCCTTCCTCTCCACTATCTCCATCTCACACACAAACACGGACCCCACGGGTACAGTAAAACCATAGAACATGTATCTTAAGAACCATAGCTAAAGCAGTGCTGAGTCATGCCTCCTTTCAGTCCTTCAGGAGACTTATAAACATTATTGTTTGCACACATTTAGTACCTACAGTATCACACACACTGTTTTTGATGGGTGGAGGAGGGGATGATAGAGTTCATTTTTGGGATGATTAGGTGGCCATGACGATAAGAGATACAGACTGGAAATGCATCCATGACAACAGGGTTAACACCCCAACTCTTTCTATAGTGACCACAGACAGTCAGAACACTCGTTTAAACTAACGACGACACCTTACAATGTCTCTTTACATGTTTTGATGACCCCTACTGGCCTACCAACACCACCAGCATCTGGTCTCCAACCCAGAGACTACTCAAGACTGTCCCTACTTTTGAGGCCAGCCATCAGTGGGATGTAGAGTGGAGGGACCATCAGTGGGATGTAGAGTGGAGGGACCATCAGTGTGATGTAGAGTGGAGGGACCATCAGTGTGATGTAGAGTGGAGGGACCATCAGTGTGATGTAGAGTGGAGGGACCATCAGTGTGATGTAGAGTGGAGGGACCATCAGTGGGATGTAGAGTGGAGGGACCATCAGTGTGATGTAGAGTGGAGGGACCATCAGTGGGATGTAGAGTGGAGGGACCATCAGTGTGATGAAGAGTGGAGGGACCATCAGTGTGATGTCAGGATCTATCCTTTCTCTAAGCCTGACCAACATCCATTTGACCACTGCCAACCGAAGAGCACACATGGCCCTAAAGTAGATCCTGTGTGTTTGTGTGTTTGTGTGTGTATGTGTGTGTGTTTATGTTATTGCAACTGATATTTAGCGGTTTCATCCAGACACCATAGGCTGGCAGTATGTGGCCCTGGGATTGCAGGCCTGCCTTAGACTGGAGCAACAGTACTGGTCTGTCACAGATGTTATGGGCAGCCAAGGTCTGTGGAGAAGAAGGTGCTTTCATACCTTTGTGTGTCCTAGCATACAATGACTGTGACATTTAAAGGATTATTATTAAGTAATTTGATCTGTGGATTCAATTAAAGTATCAAAAATGTGTGTCTGTGTGTGTGCGTGTGTGAGTGTGTGTGTTTCTTGAGCCTGGTCAGACAGTTAGCTAACAGGATGAAGCCAGAGATGTAACTCAATAGAAAGCCAGAGAGGAAGCCTGGCCTGCAGGAGTCACACTAATAGGATGAGATCTATCCAGAGGGTTAGTTCTTATCCATCCTGTGGCCATGAGAGGATACTCAGCAGGACATTAAACATGGTACACATCTGGTATTATATCTCATCAGGACACATCTGGTATTATATGTAGACAAAATGCAAGTAAACCATCATGTTAAGTCGATGGAAAAACCACTAAATAAAACACTCCCACTGATCAATCAGTTTTTAAGATAGATTTTGGGGGTATTATGTCACTTTATTAGGACAGATTGGAGACATTGAGATGGGAGACAGATTAAAGGGTCAGAGCGGGGAATTGAACCCTTATCTCAGTCAGGCTACAGATGTTTGTCGGGGAACCAGTTATAACGTCACAATAAGGCACCGCAGGTGTGCTATATAGCCAATATACCACAGCTAAGGGTCATATCCAGGCTCTCGTGTCTAGGAACCACTTGGCCATATACCAAACCCTCTCATGGCTCATATCTACCATAGATATCAACAAACAAACACATCATGTATATCACATATTCATAATCTAGCCCCGGAACACAACGTCACAGAACAGCAGAACCGCCACCAGAATCATGGGTGGGTCAGTGACAGGGATGGAATACATCCATCCCCACATATACACCAATAAAACATACATGTGTAGAAACGTTTTTAAAGCGTTCCTAAGACACACAGGCGAACATAATCACATTTTCTCCCCGTGTTACAGGTAGTCTGTCATTGACATACCAACACACAACCCACATAAAGAACCAGGCTGGTACATACCTATGTTCTGGGTGACGAGTCTGAGTCTTTCAATCATCGCACCAAGGGCCATCTCCTCCGTCTTCATCCACAGGATCATCCTCAGGAGGGAGATCGGGAGCCCGGCTAGCCAGAGAAAGGACTCCGTGGCTGGAGTGTGATGGAGCTTGCCTGCCTGCCTGTCTGTCCGCCTGGTTCTCCAGACAGACGATGTTGTGTAGGAGGGATTGAGGGGGACCGACGGAGCTGCGTAGCCCAGGGAGAGGAGGCAAGGTGGGTGGGGGGGGTCACTGCAGTCACTATCCTGGAAGATGGATGCTACGGAGGGGAGAGAAACAGACAGGAGGCTTGCCTGGCTCACACTGCAGATGATGAGGGAGCAAGCAGAGAAGCTGGCCGCAGGGAGGACTGGGAAGAGAGAGATGTTGTAGAGGAGAGGATGCTGGCTGCAGAGAGGGGCGCAGAGGGAGGATGCTGGCTGCAGAGAGGGGCGCAGAGGGAGGATGCTGAAGCTGCGATGGACGCAGACGTCCCCAGCTGCAGTGAAGGAGAGATGCAGAGAGGATTCCTGCACGGAGAGGGGGCGGAGGGAAGGAGAAAGCCTGGGCGGACTCACGGAGGTACGCATGCACCCTCAACATGCGCAAACATGCAGTCCCACACAGGTTCCAGGGACGTTAGGGAGTTGACAGGTTTGCTGATACATCCGATTTTTGCAGACTCACACGACATCCGTGGACGTCGAGTTGTGGGATTAATCGGGTGGGTCCGTCGTGGGCGTTTTGCAAAAACAATATTGGGCCAGATTTGATCCGTACATTTTGGTCAAGTATAACTTTTTTTCCTACCGATTGGTTTGCGAGTAGCTGAACAACTTGTTTTAGTTGGTCAATTATTGAATGAGAATGGATATTCCTTTCATAGGGTGAATTTCTTACTTGGTTCTGACTGAAAGACCGAAATCGCTCATTTAGAGACCACAAACGCAACGTGTCCTTCCCTCTCAATTCACGAGAAAAATTTATGAAGCCTACATTCAATATTGCCAGATAGGGAGATTTCCCTAACAACTGGGCAATTTATAATGACAGTGTCCGGTAATTTACAGATAAGGTTGTATATAAATAAAATAGGTTTCCGGCGATTTTTTTTGAGACCGCGGGTGATTGGGTGGTTTACAGTTTGAAATCTGACGACCCTGCCTACCTTTGCCAGTGTTGTATGGATAGGCGCAGCCAACCCTGGGGTTTTGAGCGAAATAGAAATGCAGTGGCGTCGTTAGGCCATAATTCCGATCGCGCATTATGACAATGTAGACATGTAGGACGCTGGCGTGTACAGGTGCTGGTAATATAAAAAGTAGATTTATGTCAGTAATTCCATTCAAAAAGTGAGACTTGTATAATGTATTAATTCATTACACACAGACTGATATATTTTCTTTTAATTGTGATGATTATAACTGACAACCAATGAAAATCCCAAATTCAGTATCTCAGAAAATTAGAATATTACTTAAGACCAATACAATTTTTTTTTTTTTTAAATGTTGGCCAACTGAATAGTATGAACATGAAAAGTATGAGCATGTACAGCACTCAATACTTAGTTGGGGCTCCTTTTGCCTGAATTACTGCAGCAATGCTGCGTGGCATGGAGTCGATCAGTCTGTGGCACTGCTCAGGTGTTATGAGAGCCCAGGTTGCTCTGATAGTGGCCTTCAGCTCTTCTGCATTGTTGGGTTTGGCGTATTGCATCTTCCTTTTCACAATACCCCATAGTTTTTCTATAGGGTTAAGGTCAGGCGAGTTTGCTGGCCAATTAAGAACAGGGATACCATGGCCCTTAAACCAGGTACTGGTAGCTTTGGCACTGTGTGCAGGTGCCAAGTCCTGTTGGAAAATGAAATCTGCATCTCCATAAAGTTGGTCAGCAGCAGGAAGCATGAAGTGCTCTAAAACTTCCTGGTAGACGGCTGCATTGACCTTGGACCTCTGAAAACAAAGTGGACCAACACCAGCAGATGACATGGCACCCCAAACCATCACTGACTGTGGAAACTTTACACTGGACTTCAAGCAACGTGGATTCTGTGCCTCTCCTCTCTTCCTCCAGACTCTGGGACCTTGATTTCCAAAGGAAATGCAAAATGTACTTTCATCAGAGAACTTAACTTTGGACCACTCAGCAGCAGTCCAATCCTTTTTGTCTTTAGCCCAGGCGAGACGCTTCTGATGCTGTGTCTTGTTCAAGAGTGGCTTGACACAAGGAATGTGACAACTGAAACCCATGTCTTGCATACGTCTGTGCGTGGTGGTTCTTGAAGCACTGACTCCAGCTGCAGTCCACGCTTTGTGAATCTCCCCCACATTTTTGAATGGGTTTTGTTTCACAATCCTCTAGGGTGTGATTATCCCTATGGCTTGTACACTTTTTTCTACCACATCTTTTCCTTCCCTTCGCCTCTCTATTAATGTGCTTGGACACAGAGCTCTGTGAACAGCCAGCCTCTTTAGCTATGACCTTTTGTGTCTTGCCCTCCTTGTGCAAGGTGTCAATGGTCATCTTTTGGACAGCTGTCAAGTCAGCAGTCTTCCCCATGATTGTTTAGCATACAGAACTGGACTGAGAGACCATTTAAGGGCCTTTGCAGGTGTTTTGAGTTAATTAGCTGATCAGAGTGTGGCACTAGGTGTCTTCAATATTGAACCTTTTCACAATATTTGAATTTTCTGAGATACTGAATTTGGGGTTTTCATTAGTTGTCAGTTATAATCATCAAAATAAAAATAAATAAACACTCGAAATATATCAGTCTGTGTGGAATTAATGTATACATTATACAAGTTTAACTTTTTGAATGGAATTAAACCGAAATAAATCAACTTTTTGATGATATTCTAATTATATGACCAGCACCTGTACATTCAAAACCCATGAGAGGCAGAAGTTTCCAGTGGCTGTGTGGTTGCGCTTGAAGTTGCAGGTTGTTCTGCTTCCCTGCCTGCTGTTCTCCACTGCTGACAACCATGTGGTCAAGGTCTGGCTATGCTGACGTGAATAACCTGCCAAGGCCAATGGATTTCATCTTCAAATAAAGTCAGTTCACAAATAACTTTTCTTTAGCTATTTTCTGCTAAATTTGATTCATTACGTTCATTTCATTTACTCGCTGATGGGTTTTGGATTGTCAATCAGACAAGCTACTATTTTGCTGAATCTGTTGTTTTGTAAAGGGCCACGGAGCCGACTTACCCATAGGAAGCAGAGATGGATTTAGTAAAATATTGATTTGCGTAAGGAATTGGGCAGTCTCATTACATACGTGTATGGGCCAAGGGCAACAGTACAGAGTCCTGTAAAAGGTGTGCGCTCCGATCTATTGACACGTAATCGAAATAGATTTTCTAGGGAGTTCAACATAACTAGTGAGTAGACGATCAGATTTTAGTGTATTTATTTTGCCTACCCTGACTTAGACACTACCGCACGTCACTGACCTTTACTCAAACTGTTACAGTATGTGCTGCCAAATACAATTTCTCTAAACAGGTACTGGCTTAGACCTGGGACCGTTTGTAAAGAACCATCAGGTTGAAAAAGACCAATACCTCATAGGGTATGATTTGAATACCCATGCGGTAAAACGGACTCCGTTGCAAGACTGTGAACATGCACGCCCATGCTTTGCATATTTGACAATTTCAGGTTTCAGTTTTAGAGTTCACCCACCTTGGAGGCTTTCACACCACATGTTGTGCTGCAAAGGTGATTCAAATTGACGCATTTGTTTCTATATATTTACAAATGAATGAAAACAAAATATCTAAAATACAATAGTTAAGTATTGAACGCTGTGTTTTATGCAAGCCTGACAATCTCATTAAGGGCTGTGTTTAGTAGATGAGTAACGAAAAACAATTTGAAGCATTCTCTGATTATTTCGGTTACGCGACGTCGCCATCTAACGGATTAAATAAGCCAGTAAAGTTATAGGACCAAATCTGTGACATTTCTTGTAGTGTCAACCTACAGACCCATTGGAAGTGGACGTCACGGTTACGTCAGTGAGGTTTGGAGGTGGCAGAAAACTGCAGGAACAAGCGTAGGGAAAAAGGCAAGATCCTCGGATTAAAGGAGAAAAACGTGTTGTCGTGCCGTTGAATGTCAGAATAGGAATGCATAAAAAGATGGCCTTCATTTTTATAGAATACCTTTGTCGAAGCCACCCTTTGATTTCATATCAGGCAACGTTTTTTTCCACAATGAGTATCACACACAGGCAAAACCAATTATGTAGTTACAATAATAACGTTAAATTAGTAACAGCAAAAAAAGAATCCGCTCCCCAAAAACCGGCGGCCAGACCCACATTTTTAATGGGGCTGTGATTGGTGGTCTTCGGTCTCAGACGGGAGGACATTTGACTATTTCATCTGTGATCTCATAGATCGTAGCAGGACCAGGTCCAACCGGACAGAACAGTTTCCTTTTAAATGAACGTTGCAGAGCATGAAAACATACTGAACACAGTTCTTTGTCAAGTCTTACCTCCTCCAATCGTAAGACAGAATGGAGACTGAAAACAGTGTTTTGTCATTATTTTTTATTACAAGCAAAATGACAGTACAGAGCAACTTTGCTCTCATTCGTAACAGACGCTGGCAAACATGAAATCTGTTCTTGGATATGACCCGCACTGTAGGTTTGTTGGATATCTCCATTTGAAGGGCCGACCTACGGTACTGTCGTTGATATTTTGAGTATTTTATGTTCAGGAACAACACGACGAGAGCACCTGAATCTACGCCGTTATGAACACGCGTATAAAAGCTGGGACATTCTAGTTACCAACAGTCACGAGGCCCATGTTGTTAACCAATAAGAGACAGACATTGAAAATCTTCATGACCGATCAAGTTATTTAGCGTTATACCTTCCGTATTTCTCTCCCGAACCAATTTAACAAAAATATTATTTCTCAAAGCTGTTTAATTAAGTGATGAGGCTGACAACCAGTGCAAATATAATCTGTGTGGGTGACGACTTTACAAACGCAGTGCACGTGAAGTAGTAGACCTTATTAAGAGAATCAACTCATCTCTGGTTGTACAAAGTGGTATGTGATTCACTTCTGAAGTGTTCGGTTGGTTTAGTCTGCGGATCTACTCTTCATTTTGGTTGTTACAAAACCGAAAGCAAAATAAAAATAAATAGTTAAAATATACATTTTCTCCCATGGATACAAAAGTAGCTGAAGAAAATCTGATCACAAAAATAATGTAGCGACCTTGGTAGGGCCGCTACTCGCCCCGCAGTGGGTAGTGTGCCCGCCTGGGGAGCCGAAGGTCGCGGGTTCGAGACACTGCCCTGCCAGACGCTACAATAATATTTTCTATAACACTGACAAGTTTGACAACGTGATGATTTCATCTGACTCGTTTAAATGAAGTTGTGTTTGAGCTAGCCTTTAACGACTACAACAATATCGGACATACATGTCTTCCAATAGAGATGACTGGGTCCTTTTTTCAAAGTGGTACTTATAAACGACATTCATAACAAATCCACGTCTGTAAGCTCAGCCAAATGCATTACCTATAATCCAACATAGAACTTTGACCTTCAGACAAAATCCTCCTAAAAGACCTCTGCCCCTACAACACAGCAGAAGTCTGATGACATTCTGTATAGAGAGAGTGGTGTTAAATGTGTCAGCACCAGTTGGCTGACATACAACGATGCTCTCAGAGACTGCCAGGGTCCCACCACCGGGACCCACTAACACCACCGGGTCCCACTAACACCACCGGGTCCCATTAACACCACCGGGTCCCATTAACACCACCGGGACCCACTAACACCACCGGGTCCCACTAACACCACCGGGGCCCATTAACACCACCGGGACCCACTAACACCACAGGTGAGCCGAAGGCAAAAGTTTCACCTTGTATGTTAGAATTGTAGAAGGAAAAAATAATATTCATCATCTACAATCATTTATATAGAGGATGTGGCAAAACCAACAGTTTGACATTCTAGACAGTTTTGATTGTTTCAAGTCTCTGTTAATTTTATCTCCTTAACCCAAATTACCCCTTTCCCAGAATAATCCATACCTCCATTAGTTTAAATTACATCCATACGTGATAACCACTGTTAAAACACCATAACCTCACTGGACAGCTAAACATATATATTAACAACCCAGGAAGATACCATGACAGGAAGCACATGCAGCCTTTAGACAACATTAGCAGAATGCAAGCAACACTGACCAATCAGTGACTACTACATCCACGAAGGAACACTATTGGCCTCTGTTGAGGTCATGTCTTTCAGTCGGATCCTAACTGGGTGCTATTGCATGGCATGACCACTGGGTGGCGTGGGTGAGTTGATTGGGCCTAATAAAGGACAGTTCTGCTATTCAGGGTGTTTATACTGAAGGTCCTTGCTAGAAAAGTGACATATAAATGACGGAGAGAAAGAAAAAACAGATGAAAATGGTGAGGCAATATGGAGAGACACAAACAGACAAGATCCCACACTGAGCAATATGACAGACAAGATCCCACTGAACGAGTCAAACCAAGAGGTGTGTCTCTGGCTGGAGAAGAGAGATTAAGGCAGAGGGACTACTAGTCTACGTCCCTCATATGTTCTCTATGCAAATTCCCAAACTGACCCCTAAACCCCTCTAACTAATACACCCTACCAACCCATTGACCCCTCCTACCCCACAGATCCCTCCCACCCCATTGACCCCTCCCAACCCATTGACCCCTCCCACCCCACAGAATGGAGTGACAGATAAAAAAGTAAACAAAAATACACACAAAAAAGGCAACACAGAAAAATAAAATCGAAAACAGAAAATCTTCCCATTGTTGAAGACATTCATTAACTTCTGTTCAGCCGGGGTTTTCCTGTACAACTTCTGGTGTCAGAGAAGGATAAGCAGAGCAGATAACAAAGGGAGGCAGAAGAGCAGACTAAGAGAGTCAGAGGACAGGACTAAAACTCTCCCTTTGCAGAGGAGAGGATTAAGATGAGGCAGAGGAGAGGACTAAGATGAGGCAGAGGAGAGGAGTAAGATGAGGCAGAGGAGAGGACTAAGATGAGGCAGAGGAGAGGAGTAAGATGAGGCAGAGGAGAGGACTAAGATGAGGCAGAGGAGAGGAGTAAGATGAGGCAGAGGAGAGGACTAAGATGAGGCAGAGGAGAGGACTAAGATGAGGACCTGGGTGAAATACAACCGCGATGAGACCAATGGCCAGTCAGAGTGAACATGAAGAACTGGGATGTTTCATGTTTTACAGAATGTGTGTGTCTGTATTCATTGTTTAAGCAGGAACACACTTCCTTTGACATCCATGGTAGATTGTAGGTTTATGTCAAATTAGTCTGTCTGTGTGTGTGTGTGTGTGTATCACACAGAGGTCTCTGGCTCCGCTGCGTAGCAGGCAAACCCAGAACCAGAGAGGCAGAGTTTCTGGAGGCTGAAGATATGGAGGTCTGCCCTGCCCACATCAGCCCCATGGGCCAATAGCAGTTTCTGGGGGATGGGTTCGGTCCTGTGGAGTGGGAGGGGCTCTGTAACCCAGAGGTGAAGGTGGGTGGTGTCGGTGCTTCTCTGTTGTCCAGAGGGGTGAGAGGACGCGGGGGTCAACCCCGGCACGCTGCCCTGTGACGGCTTCTCAACATCCTGGAGGAAGGAACGATAGGGGAAGTATGAATTGAAAATACACTGTCTTTTTCCTCGTTGAATTCACATACAGCAACAATGAGATTCAAACACATGCTGTACCACACTGCAACATCAGAGGTCTTCAGTTTGTCACAGAACAGGACGTGGCCTGTAGGGGGTTTTCAATCTCATGTGTACATTTACTTTTCGCTATTGTCTCCTTTTCAGATTATGGATCTGGAAGGTTTTGCATGTTCAGGATAGAATTTAAACGGTTCCTAGTACTGTTGCTACTACTACAACTCTATATTTAAGATTCCAAATGCACACAGTGTTGACTAGGACACTTGGGTTTGAATGGACAACATGTGAGAGATCTAAACTCATCCACTTTAGAGCATGTGAGAGATCTAAACTCATCCACTTTAGAGCATGTGAGAGATCTAAACTCATCCACTTTAGAGCATGTGAGAGATCTAAACTCATCCACTTTAGAGCATGTGAGAGATCTAAACTCATCCACTTTAGAGCAGCACTCAGCAGGAAGAAGGACAGACAGACAGACAGACAGACAACACCTCCCACATTCCCAGGAAATGTACAGTACTGCACCACCCCAAGCAAGAGACCCTGACCCTGTAGATAAACTACCCCAGGACACCCTGACCCTGTAGATTAACTACCCCAGGACACCCTGACCCAGCAGATTAACTACCCCAGGACACCCTGACCCAGCAGATTAACTACCCCAGGACACCCTGACCCTGTAGATTAACTACCCCAGGACACCCTGACCCTGTAGATTAACTACCCCAGGACACCCTGACCCTGTAGATTAACTACCCCAGGACACCCTGACCCAGCAGATGCCCCCCATAGCCTTAAAAAGTTCAAGAAAGTACAGGCTCAGGAAGCCTTAATCCCCCCTCCCAGACTATAGGAGGCCCTTGGCATTCAGTTACCGTGGCAACCCTAGCCCTCTAAGGGGGCGTGGTCTATGTTGAGCAGGGAGTTAGGGTTGTGTGATGACATGGAGTCATAGGTCCTGACCCCTCCTCCGCTGTCCTCACTGGTTCTGGCAGGGCAGAGCATGTCCCTCTCATCGCTTCCACCTCCAGCAACAGGACTGGGGCCCGGGGACACACTCCTTTCACTCACCCCATCAGCCCTCACCCTCTGTGGGCACATGTTAAGGGTGAGGAGGGAGCCAGGAGGAGTTTCCAAACATAAGCCATGCAGTAAGCCAATGTGACGACCCAGCTCATAAATCCACATAAGCCTTGCTGCCACCAGTGGATCACATCCCTTTAACTTCCCTTCACTGACAGACAGAATAATAACATCCCTTTAACTTCCCTTCACTCACAGAATAATAACATCCTTTTAACTTCCCTTCACTGACAGACAGAATAATAACATCCCTTTAACTTCCCTTCACTGACAGAATAATAACATCCCTTTAACTTCCCTTGGCTGACAGACAGAATAATAACACCCCTTTAACTTCCCTTCACTGACAGAATAATAACATCCCTTTAACTTCCCTTCACTGACAGAATAATAACATCCCTTGAAATGGAATGTAATGGTTTTAAATAGAAATGGATGTCATGGAGGATGACAGACAGCCCTGGTGGGAAATGCTATTTTGAAAATTATGTTGGAAAGTTGATTGTGGAACATGTGACTGTATGACTGTGGAACATTGATGGTGAAACTGACGTTGGGACACGCCCCTAAGAAACAGGAAGTGGGTTAAAAAGGATTCACCTCCGTCTCCTGCTTGTGTCTCTTGGCCAATCAGAAACTCAATCCACTGTCAGACTGAGAAAGCATGAAGATGGTGGACGGCTCCACGTTAAGGCACGGGTGATTGGACTGCCGTCGCCACAGAGACAGAGTTAGAGTTCAGAGGTTACAGGAAGAGGAGTGGTGGAGGGAAAGAGAGAGGGTTGAGGGAGGGTCGTGGGAGACGAAGTGTTGAAGAAGGAATTAGGAGGGAGATGGAGTGTTGAGGGAGGGAGGAGAGAGGGAGGCGGAATGTTGAGGAAGGGATGAAGAGGGAGACGGAATGTTGAGGGAGGGATGAAAAGGGAGACAGAATGTTGAGGGAGGGATGAGGAGGGAGATGGGGGTATGAGGGAGACAGAATGTTGAGGGAGGGATGAGGATGGAGAGAGGAAGTGTTGAGGAGGGATGAGGAGGGAGAAGGAATGTTGAGGGAGGGATGCGAGACAGCAAAGGGTTGTTGGGTTGGATAAGGAAGCAAAGCAGAGGGCAGAGAGAAGCAGAAAGAAATCAGTCAGAATTAGATACAGATCTATTTTCCTGAATCCCAAATGTAGATCTGAACACACAGGACAGACAAAGCAATACAAGACCTGCTTCACCTTGCCTTCTGATAAGGTGAAGCTTATGTATTTGTGTCAGACCTACAGGAATGACTGCATGGGCAAACATAAGGGTTGATTTGAAATTCAGTGGTTACATCACAGGAAGCAGTGAGCTCAGCTAAGCAGTAACAGGAAGTAGTCATAGTAGATGTTGAAAGTGTGTGTGTGGGGGGGGGGGGTAATTTTAGCAATACCGTGGGGGTTAACACACAGTTAATTCATTATTTAAGTAATTAGACACAAGAGGGAATAATATATGGTCAATATGAGAATATTCCCAAGCTGTGGTGTATTGTCGGCATACCACAAACCTTGAGACTCGTATACCATGGCTTTAAGCCAGCATTCAGGTTTAGAACAGATTTAGTACCATGACTTGTAATGTGAGGGGCAGCTGAGAGTCGGTTTAATGGGATTTTACAGACAAGCCTTTATATGTATCCTAAAAGAAGTAATTGGTGAGATTTGTTTGAAACATGTACTCTATTTGTTTGAAACATGTACTCTATTTGGTTGAAAAATACTCTAATTCTAGATAAGGCCCACTGTGAGGTAAAGAAGGTTTGCCCACTGTGAGGTAAAGAAGGTTTGCCCACTGTGAGGTAAAGAAGGTTTGCCCACTGTGAGGTAAAGAAGGTTTGCCCACTGTGAGGTAAAGAAGGTTTGCCCACTGTGAGGTAAAGAAGGTTTGCCCACTGTGAGGTAAAGATAGCTGGCTATCTACCGGCTAGCAGTGTTATCAGAGTTGAGTTACTGAGGTAATGAGAGAATAACTGCTACTGCATGACCATCTGGAATTATAATGTAAACCAAGTCTAACTGTCCTAGCGGAACATTGAGACCTCTAACCTCTTCCAAAGAAATGTCTGAGGCCCAAATGCACCGGACATGTGTACATGAGGACTGAAAAACATCGCTTCCATTCTCTGATGCAGTGGCTTGTCCTCAGATGCGGTCTGGCAGCGGTCCTACCTGTGCACGCTCCGTGGCAGTGGGACACATGGTTCTGCAGAGGACCTTCTTGACCACGTCGGGCAGCAGGCTGAGCGTGATGAGCAGGATGATGCCGAGCCAGGCTGGGCCACTGGACAACATCTGCATGAACACGTAGTACATTCGCTGGTAGTTCAGGAAAGGCCTGGCAGGAGACATGTACCTTCTGGTTACTCTACATCTGCACGCTTAGTAGATAAACGCGAAGACGTACATCCTGTTTACAAAGTAAGAACCAATCAGCTGTCAGGGTGACAGGGTAAAAACCAATCAGCTGTGAGAATGAGAAGGGGTGGACAAATCCGCCGCCAGAGTGAGAGAGCAAGAGCCAATCAGAATGCTAGGATTACCAGATGATCCCTCCCCAGAGCAGTGAGAAGATGACGTAGAAGAGCAGGGAGCCCCAGATGACAAAGTGGTTGATCCACGTCCAGAGGTGAGTATCCAGGGCCAGCTGTAACACACACAAACTCAATATCAATTCATCAATCAGCCAATCAATTACCACGCTCACAGTGCTTCCAGCTGTAATGGCCAATGAGCAGATGAATCAGTTATCGGACTAAATATGCACAGACACCTCAGCCTACCCAGACACCCAGGGCTCTGCGCTGGCATTTTGTGAGCTACTAAGCTGAAGAAACTAGGTGCATGTATATACATTTAGGAGCTACATTGTTTAAGTATTTTGGCGGGATTCTTACTGCCTATTACAAATAGACATAGAGAAAAAATTATCAACATTGCAGTCCAATTAAATGATTTAATCACGTCAGAACATACAAAAATGTAGGTCTGGAAAATAAAATTAAAATGTGAAATTGTCCTTGAATATTTATCCCTTCGCTTCTAGTGAAACAAAAATGTGTGGTCTTTGATACATGTAGCCTAGGCTCCTAAAATCTGCTATAGCCACAATTTTCAAGAAATAACAAATGGGTCCAAATTATGTCATAATTCTGTTTATGTTTCCGATGTAGGCTGTGCAAACATCATTCCGATTTTGCCAGACATCGTGTTAGCTTTTGCTTTCAAGCCTGAAGGGCTGAGATCATTTCCATGACGCGTTGATTAGATGGGACTCTATGGAGACTGATACGTTTGAGATGTAGGACATTTTGCCACAGAAAACAAGAAAGCAGTTTGGTGACCTACATTACATTACTTGAACACAGCTGGGGCAGTGCCAATGAAGCGCTGTCAACAAGAACAGATGAGCTTTCATTTCCACGGTGCAGGATTCTACTTATCATGCTCTTTATTAAAATAATAATTAGCGAAATTTTATTAGAATCAAACGTAGAAACGCCACAACCACGGGATCGTTCGTTTTCTGGCTAGACAATGGTAGTTGTGCATGTGCAAAAACTTGACATTTTATGAAGTTGCATGAGATTGAACACCCCCCCCCCCCCCCCCCCCCCACACACACACCTTGAGTGTGACTGTGAACACCAACACAGTGAAGATGAGGGTGCCAAAGGTCCAGTTCCCAAACATCTGGAAAGACAAAAGTCATCATCATCATCAACTCGCTGCATTTCATCCATCATGTAGCTAAGAGCATCAGGCCATTGAGACAAGCATGGTTCTCAGTATTCATTTGAGTTAACTTTCCTTCCTTATTGATTATTTTTCCAGACGTTTTCACAAAATAACATTATTTAAATCTGTTGCCAAGCTGTCATCTGTGGAAACCACAGATGAATATGCAGCCAAATAAAACCAGGCGTTCCACCACGACAACCTGCCAGAACAAGTTTAATGTCTGTATGGATTCTGTGTCTGCAATCCCATTGGAGGGGTGCATTTTTTGGTGGTTAAGACACTGTTTCAGACACTGTTCCAGGACCTCTGGTTAGTTGAGATCTGGGGACCTAGATGGCTAGGCATACCCATACTCACTGATGCTTCTGCCAAATGTGGCCCAATATTTCACCCCAGTTCAAAGTCACACAGATCATGTCTTCTAGTAATGGTAGCCAAAACAATAGGTAACAGGGCCTGTCCAGTATTTCTATATCTGACCTGAAGCCTGAGGGGAAGGTAAATCTACACCTGGACAGAAGCACCTGCTGTTCATTTAATCTTCGTTCCCTTGTTCTTTAATTTCCCTGATCTTGGCGTTGCCCTTCACTGAAGCTGAATAAATCGCTAACTAACTACTGCATGAAAACTCTTAAAACCTGTTGATGCTATACCAAGAAATGTCCAATTCACCTTTATGTCACGCTTATGTCAGCTGTCAGTCAATTATTTTATTTTATCTGTGGATTTCATTTTATGCAAATGCTGATGAATAACTATTGAACTATTGAACTAGAAACATTGTTATGCAACATAAGAATGTTTACATATGGATCTCCTATTCTGTGAATGTTTACATATGGATCTCCTATTCTGTGAATGTTTACATATGGATCTCCTATTCTGTGAGTGTTTACATATGGATCTCCTATTCTGTGAGTGTTTACATATGGATCTCCTATTCTGTGAATGTTTACATATGGATCTCCTATTCTGTGAATGTTTACATATGGATCTCCTATTCTGTGAATGTTTACATATGGATCTCCTATTCTGTGAATGTTTACACATGGATCTCCTATTCTGTGAATGTTTACACATGGATCTCCTATTCTGTGAATGTTTACATATGGATCTCTTATTCTGTGAATGTTTACATATGGATCTCCTATTCTGTGAATGTTTACATATGGATCTCCTATTCTGTGAATGTCTACATATGGATCTCCTATTCTGTGAATGTTTACATATGGATCTCCTATTCTGTGAATGTTTACATATGGATCTCCTATTCTGTGAATGTTTACATATGGATCTCCTATTCTGTGAATGTTTACATATGGATCTCCTATTCTGTGAATGTTTACATATGGATCTCCTATTCTGTGAATGTTTACATATGGATCTCCTATTCTGTGAATGTTTACATATGGATCTCCTATTCTGTGAGTGTTTACATATGGATCTCCTATTCTGTGAGTGTTTACATATGGATCTCCTATTCTGTGAGTGTTTACATATGGATCTCCTATTCTGTGAATGTTTACATATGGATCTCCTATTCTGTGAATGTTTACATATGGATCTCCTATTCTGTGAATGTTTACACATGGATCTCCTATTCTGTGAATGTTTACACATGGATCTCCTATTCTGTGAATGTTTACATATGGATCTCTTATTCTGTGAATGTTTACATATGGATCTCCTATCCTGTGAATGTTTACATATGGATCTCCTATTCTGTGAATGTCTACATATGGATCTCCTATTCTGTGAATGTTTACATATGGATCTCCTATTCTGTGAATGTTTACATATGGATCTCCTATTCTGTGAATGTTTACATATGGATCTCCTATTCTGTGAATGTTTACACATGGATCTCCTATTCTGTGAATGTTTACATATGGATCTCCTATTCTGTTAATGTTTACATATGGATCTCCTATTCTGTGAATGTTTACATATGGATCTCCTATTCTGTGAATGTTTACATATGGATCTCCTATTCTGTGAATGTTTACATATGGATCTCCTATTCTGTGAATGTTTACATATGGATCTCCTATTCTGTGAATGTTTACATATGGATCTCCTATTCTGTGAATGTTTACATATGGATCTCCTATTCTGCATGTCCTTATAGAAGACTGGCAATGGTGCAACAGGTAGATGTGAACGAGAGAAAGAGGTCATCTGTAAACATGGAAGGAGAGATGGAGAGCAAAAGGAGGGATGGAGAAAGAGACTGTTGAGATAAAGAGATTGAAAGACATGAAGGGAGTGATTGAGAGTGATGGAGAGAAAGACTAAGAAAGAAATGGAGGCAGGGAGAGACAGAGGAGAGAGAGATCGAGAAAGAAGGAAAAAAGGGATGTTTCATTATAACTGAGAAGGTGTCAGAATCCCTGTTGCTGTCTTCTATGAAAAGAAGCATCCCCTACTTAACCTAATTACACAACAGAGATGAATGGGAGTGAGAGATACAGGCTGAGACAGTGATAGAGATGGAGAGATGGACAGAGAGAGTGATATAGAGATAGAGGGAAGTGTTTCATAATCACAGACAACCCATTTGCCTAACCAACATAATCATGCCCATAGACAAGGACCTTGACAGCCTTTTACAAACCTTTAATAACGTCATAATTTGGGTAAAGAAGCACTCCTCCGAAACAGTGCATCTACAATGCACCCTGGTTATCACCTCAGCAGGCCACTGACATAATGCATAGTCATGGTACTACTGTACAGACACACATCCGCTCACAAACTCACACAAATACACACAGGTTCTATTATATCTACTACCAGGACAGAAGGAGGATGTGGGGAAAGGCTAGTGCATACACAGTAGCTTAGGATAGTATCTGGAGAGATCAGGTTTTGGGTCGAGTAGAGGTCAGGTGTTGGGTTGGGTAGAGGTCAGGTGTTGGGTAGAGGTCAGGTGTTGGGTAGAGGTCAGATGTGGGGTTGGGTAAAAGTCAGATGTTGGGTTGGGTAGAAACCAGGTTTTGGGGTGGGTAGAGGTTAGGTGTTGGGTTGGATAGAAGCCAGGTTTTGGGTTGTTTAGAGGTTAGTTCTTGGGTTGGGTAGAAGCCAGGTTTTGGGTTGAGTAGAGGTTAGTTGTTGGGTTGGGTAGAAGCCAGGTTTTGGGTTGGGTAGAGGTTAGTTGTTGGGTTGGGTAGAAGCTAGTTGTTGGGTTGGGTAGACGCCAGGTTTTGGGTTGGGTAGAGGTTAGGTGTTGGTTTGGATAAAAGTCAAGTTTGGGGTTGGGTAGATATCAGACATGGAACTAACAACTACATGCGTAATGGGGGCGAATGGCGGACGGATTGATGGGGAGTTGATGTTTCAGGTTGAAGCGGTAAAACTCAAAGCTAAACTCAACTAAAAACCAACAGAAACTAAAAGAACACGATGGAGAGAGAGTAAGAAGACAGAGAGAGAGAGAGAGAGAGAGAGGGGGGGGGAGAGAGAGAGAGAGGGAGAGAGAGGGAGAGAGAGAGAGAGGGAGAGAGGGAGAGAGAGAGGCTTACCATCTGCGTGTTGGTGGTCATAAGCTGAGGAACAGGAAGAAAAGCAAAATATAGAGAACAGGTAGAACGGAGGAAGAAGAAGAGAGAAAAGAATCAGGACAAAGAGTAAATGAATTCCAACTTAAAGAGAGAAAACAGGACCAACCGCAAGATAAAACAGTTCACATGACATGAATCAACCGTACAGAGAAAGATGCTACAGTGTCGTCTATATGAATGAAATCCTGAACAAAGCCATGAACAAAACTGAACCACAACTTCATCATGACTTACCGACAGACAAGCAGAACCTGACCACTGAGTGTTTCCCCTGTGATTCTCTGGTTTTATGTGACAAACACATGGAAATGGAGAAGTGCTCTAAAAACCCACTATGAGACAGATGGCCACCCGTTCAACACATTGTGCCATGCTTTGGCCCAGAGCCGCTCGTGGTGCTGTTTTCTCCAGCTCACTGTCAATGATCATGATACAGTCATGTCGGGTCATGGGATCTCAGATCTGTGGCGAGGGGGCAACTAGTCAACTGACCCTCAGTAACGTAGCTGTTGCAGTTACCACGGAGATGTTGGCATAAGGGCTCACCTGTCCATTGCTGGTGAAGGTGGTGTTGTCGAACAGGAAGTAGGCACCGAAGAAGAAGATGCAGGCGTCAAACAAGCCCAGGCACGTCCAGTAGAGGAACACGGGCCAGCACAGAAGAGAGTTCTTAGCTACGTCCCTGGAGAAATGGGGCCAAAAAAACAGAAAAATGGGTGGAGAGTGAGAAACAGAGAGAGATGGTGGTGTCAAATGCGGGTGAAATGAATAATTGTTCGTATATTATGATTTAATAAACATCTGTGAAGCGCAGGCTGTGGCAGGTTGTGGCTCCGACCTGTACAGACTGGGATCTCTCTTCAGTGTCTCCACACTGACATGTTTCTCTATCAGGCTGTATATGAGAATAGGCAGCGAGGTGAAGCTGATGTTGTACAGCGTCAGGTAGGCTGTGTCGTACAGAGGCTGCAGAATGACACACAGAGGAGGAGAAAAGATACAGACCCCACATGACCAAACAGACAACAGTCAGATAGATACAGACCCCACATGACCAAACAGACAACAGCCAGATAGATACAGACCCCACATGACCAAACAGACAGCAGTCAGACAGATACAGACCCCACATGACCAAACAGACAACAGTCAGATAGATACAGACCCCACATGACCAAACAGACAACAGCCAGATAGATACAGACCCCACATGACCAAACAGACAACAGCCAGATAGATACAGACCCCACATGACCAAACAGACAGCAGTCAGACAGATACAGACCCCACATGATCAAACAGACAACAGTCAGACAGATACAGAGCCCACATGACCAAACAGACAACAGTCAGATAGACACAGACCCCACATGACCAAACAACAGTCAGACAGATATAGACCCCACATGACCAAACAACAGTCAGACAGATACAGACCCCACATGACCAAACAGACAACAGTCAGACAGATACAGAGCCCACATGACCAAACAGACAACAGTCAGATAGACACAGACCCCACATGACCAAACAACAGTCAGACAGATATAGACCCCACATGACCAAACAACAGTCAGACAGATACAGACCCCACATGACCAAACAACAGTCAGACAGATACAGAGCCCACATGACCAAACAGACAACAGTCAGATAGACACAGACCCCACATGACCAAACAACAGTCAGACAGATACAGACCCCACATGACCAAACAACAGTCAGACAGATACAGACCCCACATGACCAAACAACAGTCAGACAGATACAGACCCCACATGAACAAACAGACAACAGTCAGACAGATACAGACCACACATGACCAAACAACAGTCAGACAGATACAGACCCCACATGACCAAACAACAGTCAGATAGATACAGACCCCACATGACCAAACAACAGTCAGATAGATACAGACCCCACATGACCAAACAGACAACAGTCAGACAGATACAGAGCCCACACGACCAAACCACAGTCAGACAGATATACAGACCCCACATGAACAAACAAGTACAAAGCAATTGTCAAAGCAACCGTTATTCTGAATTACTCTGAGAACCTACCTGCTGAGAGAAGCCACAGTAGAACTGGTAAAGAAACTGAGGGAATATGAAGCACACATTCTGGAGGAGGAGAAACCAGGTGAGAAGGAAATAATTAAACATTATTATTCCTTCAAAGGCTGACTGAGAAAGGCTGTGTTGAGTCCAATGTTGTTATTCCATATTAGACATCAAAATGTGTTTCAGGTAAAGTTACCAGAACAGTACAAATGTTTCACCTTGTAGAAGAAGTACTGAACCAGCTCAGCTATGCGGATATAGTAGAAGTGACCATGGACCAGTAGCATTTTCTTCAGGTGTTTGAACTTTGGGATGGCGTAGTCACTGTTCCTCGCCGCCTGACGCCCCTCCTTACCCATAATGCCTGAGAGAAGCAAGAGGATTGGTTGATAGACGGATGGATGGATGGAAGTAAGCAAGGACACTAAGGAGTCTTAGTGAAATACAGTTGTGCTCAAAAGTTTGCATCCCCTTGAAGATTTGGTAATATATCAACCATTTGTGAGGGAAACATGAGAGAGCAGGCAAAACACGTCTTTTATTTCTTATGGGATTCACATTCAACTGTAGATCATAACAGAATGGCACAATCATAAAACAAAACATGGCAACAATGAAAAAAATGAACTGACCCCAGTTCAAAAGTCTGCATACACTTAGTTCTTAATACTGTGTATTACCCCCTTTAGCATCAATGACAGCATGGAGTCTTTTGTAATAATTTCTGGCAGGAGTTCTTGCAGGTGGTATAGCTGCCCATTCGTCTTGGCAAAATGCCTCCAGATCATGCAAAGTCTTCGGTCGTCTTGCATGAACCGAATGTTTCAGATCTCCTCAGAGTGGCTTGATGATATTCAGGTCAGGAGACTGTGATGGCCACTCCAGAACCTTCACCTTTTTCTGCTGTAACCACTGGAGGGTCAATTTGGCCTTGTCCTTGGGGTCATTGTCGTGCTGGAAAGTCCAAGAGCGTCCCAAGAGCTTTCGTGCAGAATAATGCAAATTGTCTGCCAGCATTTTCTGATAACATGGCTGCATTCATCTTGCCATAAATGTTCACAAGATTCCCTGTGCCTTTAGAGCTCACACACCCCCAAAACATCAGTGAGCCACCACCATGCTTCACAGTGGGGATGGTATTCTGTTCACTACAGGCCTTGTTGACCCCTCTCCAAACATAGTGCTTATGGTTGTGACCATAAAGCTCCATTTTGGTCTCGTCACTCCAAATACAGTGTGCCAGAAGCTGTGAGGCGTGTCAAGGTGTTGTCAGGCATTTTGTAACCAGGCATTTTTGTGGCATTGGCGTAGTAAAGGTTTCGTTCTGGCAACTCGACCATGCAGCTCATTTTTGTTCATGTTTCGTCATATTATGCTCCTTGAAATGACCACAACGTCTTTTTCCAGAGCAGTCTGTATTTCTCCTGAGGTTACCTGTGGGTTTTTCTTTGTATCCCGAACAATTCTTCTGGAAGTTTTGGCTGAAATCTTTCTTGGTCTACCTGACCTTGGCTTGGTATCAAGAGAACCCCGAATTTTCCACAATTTTCCACAAGTGATTGAACAGTACTGACTGGCATTTGCAAAGGCTTTGGACACCTTTTTATATCCTTATCAATCTTGTGAGCACAACTGTATCCAGGTTCGACACCCCAACAACATATATTTTGTTGGGCTTACCGATTCCGACGTGGGCCTCAAGGATCATGCTGACATCGTTGGCTCCGTCTCCGATGGCCAGAGTGATGGGATGTTCCTTAGATGCCTTGATCAGCTTTACAATCTGAACAGACAACAGCCACTGCTCATTCAACACAGGACAGTCGGGTATAGACTGACCTAACAGTTGGGTATAGACTGACCTAACAGTCGGGTATAGACTGACCTAACAGTCGGGTATAGACTGACCTAACAGTCGGGTATAGACTGACCTAACAGTCGGTATAGACTGACCTAACAGTCGGGTATAGACTGACCTAACAGTCAGGTATAGACTGACCTAACAGTCGGGCATAGACTGACCTAACAGTCGGGCATAGACTGACCTAACAGTCGGGCATAGACTGACCTAACAGTCGGGTATAGACTGACCTAACAGTCGGGTATAGACTGACCTAACAGTCGGGTATAGACTGACCTAACAGTCGGGTATAGACTGACCTAACAGTCGGGTATAGACTGACCTAACAGTCGGGTATAGACTGACCTAACTAGGTCAATATGGTTTTCATAATGGTTTACCAGGCTAACCAACAGATTACAAACTAGCTAGATTGACAGACTAAATGAATAACTGACAAAATACAAAGTTTTCAGTGTGAGACAGGAAGTGACGTCACACCAACCTGTGCTTTCTGCAGGGGAGCCATCCGACAGCAGAGCACGGCACTACAGTTCCTACAGATCTCCAGGAAGATTTCCCTGTAGTTCCCCGAGCCGGAGCTCTCCGGACCGGGCTTCAGCACTGCAGACAGTGTGGCTCCGTCTATGATCAGCCCATAGTCCTGACAGTCCACAGACAACCTGGACATAAACACACACACACACACACAAGGCTCCACCTATTATTATAGTCTGACAGTCCACAGACAACCTGGACATAAACACACACGAGGCTCCACCCATTATTACAGTCCTCTGGCAGTCCACAGTCACAGTGAGTGCATGTATGAGTGTGTGTATGAGTGTGTATATGAGTGTGTGTATGAGTGTGTATATGAATGTGTGTATGAGTGTGTGTATGAGTGTGTATATGAATGTGTGTATATGAGTGTGTGTATGAGTGTATGAGTGTGTGTATGGGTGTGTATATGAGTGTGTGTATGAGTGTGTGTATGAGTGTATGAGTGTGTGTATGGGTGTGTATGGGTGTGTATATGAGTGTGTGTATGGGTGTGTATATGAGTGTGTATATGAGTGTGTGTATGGGTGTGTATATGAGTGTGTGTATGGGTGTGTATGAGTGTGTGTATGAGTGTGTGTATGAGTTTGTGTACCCTAAAACAGAGCGTTCTCTGAGTACGGTCCGGCTCAGGTCAAACAGGACTTCATGGAGACTCTGTTCCTCTGTGCGTTTCTTCGTCAGCTCCAGTATCTGGGTGGAGCGGCGGAATAGCTTGCTGGCGTAGCACGTAGCAACCGCCGTCTCCATCTTGTCGCCCGTCAGGACCCACACCTTCATCCCGGCCTTGTGGAGGGACTCGATGGTGTCGGCGGCCTTCTCCTGGAGCCTTTACCACCAGAGGAAGGGCTTATTAGAACACACCTCATTTCAAAGTATACAAGTAACATGATGGATGGAAAAAAGTATGTTTCACAGCAGCAGGTGGAGAAGTTAACATACAGCTGTATCCCATTACGAGAAACTATCATTAAATCCCAATAAAAACATCACACTGATTCTACACCATGAATGAATGTTAAGACAATCTAGTCAGAGGAGAAGTTCTGGAGGTTGTGGGCCAACTGAGGAGAGTCCAAAAGTCTCCTGGTCAGGAGCCGATGAGATAACACACTGATCAGTCAGTCCAGGTTCTGATGGTCCACGGATATGAATACAGGACCAGGTTCTGATAGTCCATGAATACAGGACCAGGTTGGTGTGTCAAGCATCAAGTGATCAAGATGTCTTCAAAAAGATAATCTGTGATGGGTCTCCGGTCCCCCCCCATACCTGTCCTCCACCGCGGTTGCCCCCAGCAGAGTGAAGTCTCTCTCGATGAAGTCATAAGCCTGCATCAGACGCTGATCCCTGTCCTGCAGGGCCAGTTTGGCGGCGCTCAGACGATGACACGCCTCTTCGTAGTCCGCCGGGGACAGGCTTCTGTAGGCCACACACAGCGTCCGCAGGCCCTCCTGGCAGAGGACAGAGTGGGGGACACAAATCGTTTAAGGCGGCGACAGAAACACGATCAGAGTGTTTTCTGACTCGTAGTATTCATGTAACGTTGACCGCATCAGGGATATTCAACCCCAGAGCCAAAACACTTGTGATTCCTGTTTCTACCTGTTACTTTCACTCGCTGGTTGTCTGAAGACTTCTCTGATTAAAGAAAGACACTAAAACAAGAAGGTTTCCAGTGTGCATATTTAACAGGGTCAGGGTCAGGTCTCTGTTGTTTTCATTGAGTTCCATGAGTCAGGGGCTCTGGCCTGGGGGGGCTGGGGGAGCTGGGCTTGGGGGGCTGGGCTAGGGGGGTGGTCTGGGGCTACACTAATATGTCCTACAGGGCCGGGCCTGAGAACCCCCGGGTCAGGTGTTCCTGGGATGATTTCTGTGGGTAGGGGTTAGGGTGTGATACATTATTCATTAAAGGGTGTGTATGTGGGTATTGACTTACCACAGCGTTCTGCTCCACCCGTGCCCTCACTTGCTCCACCTTCCCTGACACCACCCTGGGGAGTATGGAGGAGTCTGCCCCCTTACAGAACAGCAGGTTCTCCCCTGAGGACACAGGTTTCACACTATCACTCCATGTCTCAATGTCTCTGGGTGTGTATGAGGTATAAGTGTGTGTGTGTGTGTGTGTGTGTGTGTGTGTGTAAGTGTGTGTGTGTGCGTGTGTGTGTTACCTGCGCTGGACCTGACAATGACACTCATTCTCCTTCTGACAGAGTCGAAGTTGAGCACATGAAGCAGCTCGAACCTGAAAGACACACAGAGGAAATTCAGCCACAATAAACTGGATCTTCTCTGAACCCAAAATCCAGCCTCCCAGAAGAATGCCCCTGTCTTTTCCCACCTTCTTCACTATTTACTTTGTATTGGCCATCCTCCTGAAATAGCAGTGGGCTGGAAAGGAAGACAGCACGGTACCAGCTAGAGCACTAAAATAGAATCTTATTCACACAAAATGGACCAACTAGAGCAATAAATAGAATCGTATTCCCACAAAATGGACCAGCTAGAGCACTAAAATAGAATCTTATTCCCAGAGTCTACTGGACCAGCTAGACCACTAAAACAGAATTTTATTCCCAGTCTACTGGACCAGCTAGACCACTAAAATAGAGTCTTATTTACATAGTTAAGATTAAATAAATATCCTAAGAAGTGAAATGTGTCAGTAAAAGCCCACCTCTCAATCTCATCATCCTTATTCAGAATCTCCATGTGACTGTCCTTCAGTCTCAGATATGTGTAGCCCAACCTGAGAGGGACGGAGAAAGAGGTGAGAGAGAGAGACAGAGAAAAAGAGAAAAGGGACACAGAATCAAAAAGAGTGTTTATTATAGTTTTTATTTCTAAAAGTCACTTGTTATCATGAAGTTGGTTGAGAGAATACCATGATTATGCAAAGCTGTCATCAAGGGATAGGGTGGCTACTTTGATGAATCTAAAATATACATTTATTTTGATTTGTTTAACACTCTTTGGTTACTATGTGATTCCATGTGTGTTATTTCATAGTTTTAATGTCTTCACTATTATTCTACAATGTGGAGAATAGCAAAAACAAAGGAATGAGCAGGTGTTTCAATACTTTTGACTGGTATTGTATATATTTATATAGATGTCGCTCATCTAATTACAGCTTTTTTTACAGTACTTTTTTGGCAATTTCTCACATGGTATTGCCTTCATTTCTCAGAACAAGTATTGACTGACGAGTATCAGAAGAAAGTTATTTGTTTCTGGCAATTTTGGGCCTGTAATTGGGCCTCTAGTCTAAAAGACAGTTCTATTGCTTTTTTAATGCGCTAACATAATTGCAAAAGGGTTTTCTAATGATCAATTAGACTTTGAAAATACTAAACTTGGATTAGCAAACAAAGTGTATTATTTTCCCTTCTTGTCTACTGGTAGAAACACCATAAACCCAAGGAACATTCTGGGTGTTTAAATGCATGTGAAAGGCTGTTGTTTGCTACCTCATTCTGGGTGTTTAAATTAATGCATGTGAAAGGCTGTTGTCTGCTACCTCATTCTGGGTGTTTAAATGAATATGCGTCAAAGGCTGTTGTGCGCTACCTCATTCTGGTTGTTTAAATTAATGCACGTCAAAGGCTGTTGTGCGCTACCTCATTCTGGGTGTTTAAATTAATGCATGTCAAAGGCTGTTGTGTGCTACCTCATTCTGGGTGTTTAAATTAATGCATATGAAAGGCTGTTGTCTGCTACCTCATTCTGGTTGTTTAAATTAATGCATGTCAAAGGCTGTTGTGCGCTACCTCATTCTGGGTGTTTAAATGAATATGCGTCAAAGGCTGTTGTGCGCTACCTCATTCTGGTTGTTTAAATTAATGCACGTCAAAGGCTGTTGTGCGCTACCTCATTCTGGGTGTTTAAATTAATGCATGTCAAAGGCTGTTGTGCGCTACCTCATTCTGGGTGTTTAAATGAATATGCGTCAAAGGCTGTTGTGCGCTACCTCATTCTGGTTGTTTAAATTAATGCACGTCAAAGGCTGTTGTGCGCTACCTCATTCTGGGTGTTTAAATTAATGCATGTCAAAGGCTGTTGTGTGCTACCTCATTCTGGGTGTTTAAATTAATGCATGTCAAAGGCTGTTGTGTGCTACCTCTTCATGCCCTCAACCAGCGCCACCTCGTCAGGGGAGGAGGATATGTAGAAGGAGGTGGGCTTGCCCTGGTGGAGACCCATCTTGATGCCGTCCACAGTCTCTTCCTCCTTCACCTGGACCGTGTGACAGAGACACAACGCCCGGAAGAACAGGTCCTCGTGGTCCTGGACACACACACCCGCACACACAAACATTCATCATAAATCAACCTTAACAAGCCTAAAACAAAAAAATAAGATGTCCTCCCTTTTCCTGATTAGGAATAGATTATAATAGTGAGGAGTTGGTATCTGATAAGTATGGTGGCATACGTTTACCCTCCCTCCCTCCCTGTCTCCCTCCCTGTCTCCCTCCCTGTCTCCCTCCCTCCCTCGCTGTCTCCCTCCCTCCCTCGCTCACCCTGCGCTGTCCTCCTGGTGAGGAGTCTATCATGTCGATGCTGGAGGCAGCACTGAGAATCTGTCCATTGCAGATGGCGTGGGGGATGTAGATGTGTCCGTCCACACAACACTCTATGAACTCCATACAGTTCTCTGTCAATGTCCCAGTCTTGTCTGTGAACACATACTCTACCTGCACACACACACACACACACACACAAAATTGAACTCAGAATTTTCATATTGCAGGCACGTGAAACTCACCACAAAGTAAAGGAGAATCACCAGGTGGAAATGTAATTATTTCTAACTACTTCGATAAGGTGCCCATAATATTTTCTGGGCCATTTTAGGATGCATTTTTGGAATAAGTTTAGATCTTATTCTGATTTTTATTTTTATTATTCACGTGTGTATTTATTGAGTGTGTACCTGTCCCAGCTCCTCGTTGAGGTCAGAGGTGTTGACCTGGGCGCCCTGCCCCAGGTCCTCATCATACATATCTGTGTCCCACGCAATGAAGTACGACCCCAGGAACTTCTGCATCTCCACAGTTACATACATGGAGACGGGGATGATGTAGTTGAACAGCACCATGAAGGCAAGGAAGTCTGTGAAGGCCCGGATCACCTGGTGGAGATGAGACCCACAAGGAGGGGGAGAGAGGGAGGTGAAGATGGGAGGGAGGTGAAGATGAGAGGGATAAGGGTGTGGTTGAGGGAGGTGAAGATGGGAGGGAGTGAGGGAGAGAGAGGAATAAAGGTGTGGTTGAGGGTGGTGAAGGATAAGGGACAAGGATACCCAAAGTAGACATTGAAAACAACAGTCTTCATCAGAATCTGTGACAGCATGCATTGTGGGTAGCGTAGTTGTGCGAGGGGGCTGACCACATGGCGTTCCCTGTCGATCTCGGTCCGTTGGTTGTACCAGGGCTCGTCGTGGTCGGAGGACCACTGCCATGAATACTTCAGAACAGTGTTGATGAGCGCTTTACCGATCAACATACACAGATACACGATGAGGAAGGCATTCATCGACCTGAAGGGAGGGAGAGAAAGAAAGGGACGAATGGAAAAAGGAAGAGAGGAACGGAGGGAGAATTTTAAATGAGCTAAACGCAAATTGATTCTGGGGAAGCACATTAAACAGACTGTCAATAGAGTGTTTCCCACACACACCACAAACACAGACACACACAAATAAATCGTTATTGGACGCCAATAGAGGTGTCGTGCTAAAAGACAATAATGTACATGTAATTGTAGGTAGTTAAACACGGGTGAGATCACAAGGTATAGGGGGATTTCCTACTTCTCCACAGCAGACCGTTTCTGGGATTTGGACTGGTAGTTGAGGGCCATCTTGGTGTCCATCCCTGTGTAGATAGCTACACCTGGAGACACAGGAACCAGGGGTTACTATCTCTATATACAAAACACTGTTTGTCGGTGTGGTACCAGGGGTTACTATCTCTTTATACATAACACTGTGTGTCTGGGTGTGTGTGGGTGGTACCAGGGGTTACTATCTCTATATACAAAACACTGTGTGTCGGTGTGTGTGTGTGTGTGGTACCAGGGGTTACTATCTCTATATACAAAACACTGTGTGTCGGTGTGTGTGTGTGTGTGGTACCAGGGGTTACTATCTCTATATAAAAAACACTGTGTGTCAGTGTGTGTGTGTGTGTAGTACCAGGGGTTACTATCTCTTTATACATAACACTGTGTCGTTGTATGTGTGTGTGGTACCATAAATGTGTTCTGTATTCTTCAGAGTGGCTCCTCTGAGAAGAAGGTTCTCAGCTCCTAAGGGTCTGAAAAACAGAAGACAGATATAAATACAGAGACATTCTCTCTCTGAGACATTTAACAAATAGGAGAGTAGAACCTGGTGGTCTTACCTGGCTATCGGCTCTTCCTGTTCCTTATAGATGTTAATCCGCCCCACAAATCTGTATGGTGAAAAAGAAAGCATGACATGAATGCCATTTTCAACAGATGGACAGACGACTGCAAAAAAGCTTTGGTAGACACTCACTTGTAGAGGTCAGGCTGTGGTTGTTCACATTCAATAGTTGCATGGAGAGAATCCACCTCCTGCTCAGTTACAAAGGCCATGGTGTCTGGGACAGCATAGTATGTCTGACAGACAAACAGACAGAGATTAAAAAAGATGCAGATTTAGAGAGAGAGGAGAGTGTGCCGGAAGAATGCTGCCCAGGGCCTTGTGCGAGCCCAACTGGGTGTGTGAGTGTGTGACCTGCACCTTGTGGCTGGACTCTCCATCCAGGCTGGCGGTGGTAACGTAGCATGTTCCGTCGTCGCGGCTGGACGAGAGCAGGATGAGATCACATGGGAACGTGTCGTCCTCTCTCACCATGACAATGTCACCGACCTGTCAGGGCGACCACATCAACCGTGTCATCTCCTTCACGTCCTCGCACACTATATCCGACCTGGTCTGAATGGACCGCGACCCACTGGCTCGGGTCAACAACCAGTCATATAGAAAGGAAGAGGAGCTGTGCTTCCTGATTGATAGAAGGTGGGGCTCAATGCAAACAGAGCACGAAAACATTTAACTCGCAAAAACATGTTTTTGTATGCTATATACATGCATAGATATTGCTTGTGTCAATATAAATTCCATTCTTTTGCAATGTTAAAACACACTCCAGTATTTTTTTTTATCCTGGGGATTGAGCTGTTGCGTAACATATTACTCTCTCAGTTTCTACCCATAATCCCCACTGTTTGATCTATGGGGCACAGTGTGTGTGTGTATTTGCACAGTGTGTGTGTGTGTATTAACATTGCTTTTCACAGCTATGACACATAGATGGATGTGCCTTTAAATGCGAACTAGTCCCTGTATTTTGCAGTGTGGTCAGGACAGTGTATGTGCAGTGTGGTCAGGACACTGCAATCTGTCCCATAGTCACAGCCAAGAAGATCCTATTACAACCCATTTCTGAGATGAGTCCAGATTACAGAAGATAACAGGATGATGGACACCCTGTATATTATTCCCATTGACATTTAATCTCCTTTTCCCTGAACCGGGCCAGATAAATAAGAACGGGATGTCTGGCGATGGTGCTGAACGAGGACTTATCCTCCTTTCTTGGAGGTTAGCGACAGGAAGCTGTGGCTTAGCAGAGAAACATGTTTACTAGCCGGACCCCCAGGGTTTCGTTTCCACAGAGACCTGCTAATATAAAAGCTCACAAGAAATTGATTTAATCGTGACATGAATGAGGAATATCAGGGATGATAGCTGTTGCGATCATGTAAATGAATGAGGAATATCAGGGATGATAGCAGTTGCGATCATGTAAATGAATGAGGAATATCAGGGATGATAGCTGTTGCGATCATGTAAATGAATGAGGAATATCAGGGATGATAGCTGTTGCGATCATGTAAATGAATGAGGAATATCAGGGATGATAGCTGTTGCGATCATGTAAATGAATGAGGAATATCAGGGATGATAGCTGTTGCGATCATGTAAATGAATGAGGAATATCAGGGATGATAGCTGTTGCGATCATGTAAATGAATGAGGAATATCAGGGATGATAGCTGTTGCGATCATGTAAATGAATGAGGAATATCAGGGATGATATCTGTTGCGATCATGTAAATGAATGAGGAATATCAGGGATGTGAAAAAGTACAACCCCAAGAAAGTTGTCAAATGAAAAGAAAATCATAATAATGGAACAATTTATGAGGCTCCAGCCTTCCATAAAGATTTTAAACCTTGTCTGGTTTGGTCTTAACCTTGTAGGCATCTGGCAACATCATGCCAAAGTCAAAAGACCCATGCAAGACCCACCAAATAAATATTAGCTGGTTTCATCAACAAATGGAGTCAATTCCAGACTCCTGGCTGTGACAACTGCGACCTCTGCTGGTTCACCTCCCCCTGCAGTGGGCGGGCCCCAGCGGTCGACGTCACCGGCCTTCTGACACCACCGTCTCATCATACATTTCACCTGTGTCTCGTTTAGTGCACCTGTTCCTCATCATCGCTGTTTCCCCCGGTATATATGTTCCCTCTGCTCCCCCTGTCTTTGTGTGTGATTGTCTCTACCTACTAAAGAGCTGTACGACGCTTCGTCACCTGTATATACTTATTTTGCATTGGTTCGTGAGGATACCATTAAAAAGATCCTTCCACCACGCCTTCTCCTGCTCCTCCTTGTCCAAACCCCGAAGCCGTGACAGAATCACACACCAAGACGACAAACAAGGATATGGAGCAACAAGGAGCCACAGGCGAGGCCGGTGTTGCGGAGGTGGTAAAAGTACATTCAACCTTGCTGGCCAGCCTAGGCGCCGCGATGGACACTGTGTTGAAAGCGGTGCAGCGCCTAGAGCTGAGCCAGTGGAACCCCGCAGCACCGGCCGTCTCTCCACCTCCCCAAGCCGCATCGCCCAGCATGGGAGCGATGCCCATTCCGCTGCCCAGGGCCTACGACGGGGCGGCGGACCGCTGCCAGGGTTTCCTGCTACAACTGGACATCGCGCTCCAGGCGATGCATCCTGCGCCGACCGAAGCCCAGAAGATCTCTTCACTCGTCTCCTGCCTGTCTGGGAAAGCCCTGGAGTGGGCCACCGCCGTTTGGAACATCGAGCAGCCCACCCAGGGCAGCTACACCGAGTTCACCCGCCGCTTCCGAGTCGTGTTTGACCATCCTCACGAGGGGAGAGAGGCGGGTGAACGACTGTTCCACTTACGGCAGGAGACGAGATCGGCGCAGGAGTTCGCTCTGGAGTTCCGGACCCTGGCAGCGGGATCGGGGTGGAACGAGCGGGCTCAGATCGACCACTACCGGTGTAGCCTTCGCGAGGACGTCCGGAGGGAGCTGGCTTGTCGAGACGTGTCCCTCTCCTTTGACCAACTGGCGGACATGTCCATCCGTCTCGACAACCTGCTAGCTGCCCGAGGACGTCCCGGAAGAGGCCCGCCCGTTCCACCCTGCCAACCAGACGCCGCCGTCCCCATGGACCTGGGGACGGCTGCGCTGTCGGGCAGGTGTAGGGGAGGAGAGGTGCGGAGTGCCTCCAAGAGGAAACAAGGCCGTACAACCACGCCGCACCGCACCTCCCTCCCCGAGTCAAGAGGTGACAGGCAGGGCACTTCCGCATCACCCCAGGTAGCACATGCACATTCACCACTAACCTCTTCCCTCTCTATGTGCACTGTCCCTGTTAGGTTCCCCGGCTTTCCGCGGCTCTCCCGGTGTAAGGCGCTGGTAGACTCAGGCGCAGCCGGAAATTTCATGGATAAGTCTTTTGCCCTGCGGTCACGCATACCCCTCCAGGCCCTCGACACCCCCCTGCCCGTGAGAGCTCTAGACAGCCGGCCACTAGGGTCAGGTCTGGTCACGAGTTGCACTGTTCCCCTCCTCCTGGTTACCGACAACCGACACAGTGAAACCATATCCTTTCACATAATCGACTCACCCACATTCCCAATAGTTTTAGGTTTCCCCTGGTTATCCCTACACGACCCCGTCATCTCCTGGTCTAGTCGACGTCTGTCGGGGTGGTCGCGGAAGTGCCAGGGTAGGTGTTTGGGTGTTTCCGTTGGCTCGACCTCGGTGGAGAGTCCAGACAGTGCGCCCGCCGTGCCCATTCCCCCCGAATACAGGGACTTGGCTACGGTTTTCTCCAAAGCCAAGGCTGCTGTGTTGCCACCACACCGGCTGGGGGATTGTGCGATAGACCTCGTTGACGGAGCCGCACTCCCGAAGGGTCACGTGTATCCACTGTCCCGCACCGAAACGGAGACTATGAACGCCTACGTTACGGAAGCGTTGGAACAGGGATACATTAGGCCCTCCAAGTCACAGGTCTCCTCGAGTTTCTTTTTTGTGAAAAAGAAGGACGGTGGTTTGCGCCCGTGCATCGATTACCGGGCGCTGAACAAGATCACCATTCCGTTCCGCTACCCTCTCCCTTTGATCTCTGCGGAGGTGGAGAGGATGCACGGGGCCCGCTTTTTCACTAAATTAGACCTCAGGAGTGCCTATAACCTGGTGCGTATCCGGGAAGGAGACGAGTGGAAAACCGCTTTTAGTACCACATCTGGCCATTACGAGTATTTAGTGATGCCGTACGGGTTGATGAATGCTCCTTCAGTCTTCCAGTCCTTCGTCAACGACGTATTCCGGGACTTGTTGTGCGAAGGAGTGGTAGTGTATATTGATGACATCTTGATATTCACTGCTACCCGCGCCAAACATGTCTCGTTAGTGCGCAGAGTGCTGGCTCGACTGCTGGAGCATGACCTGTACGCGAAAGCCGAGAAGTGTCTGTTTTTCCAGTCGTCTGTGTCCTTCCTGGGATATCGCTTTTCCAGCGCAGGTGTGGCTATGGAGGAGCCTCACATTGACGCCGTGCGTAATTGGCCGACCCCAACCACGGTCAAGGACGTGCAACGTTTCTTAGGCTTCTCTAATTACTACAGGAGGTTTATCCGGGGCTTTAGCCAGGTCGCGGCTCCGATCACCTCCCTTCTGAAGGGGGGGGCGACCCGGTTGAGGTGGACCGTGGACGCGGAGCGGGCGTTCGTGGAACTGAAACACCGTTTCACCACCGCTCCGGTCCTGGCCCATCCCGACCCGTCGCTCCAGTTCATCGTGGAGGTGGACGCGTCCGATTGGGGGCTCGGTGCCATCCTCTCCCAGCGGACGGGGTGTCGTAACACGCTCCGTCCCTGTGCCTTCTTCTCCCAGAAGCTCAGTGCGGCGGAGCGGAACTACGACATTGGTGATCGTGAGCTGCTGGCCGTGGTTCGAGCTCTGTCGGCGTGGAGGCACTGGTTAGAGGGGGCTAAACACCCTTTCCTCGTCTGGACTGACCACCGGAACCTGGAGTACATGCGGGCAGCGAGGAGACTGACCCCTCGCCAGGCAAGGTGGGTTATGTTCTTCACCCGGTTTGTGTTTACTCTCACTTACAGGCCGGGGAGTAAGAACGTCGGGGCTGACGCGCTGTCCCGCCAGCATGACACGGAGGAGAGGCCTGTGGATGATGCTCCCGTGCTCCCGGAGTCATGCATCGTGGCACCGGTGGTATGGGAACTGGACGCGGACATCGCCCGAGCGCAGCGCGACGAGCCCTCTCCGCCCACATGCCCTGAGGGCCGTACGTATGTGCCGGCGTCTGTCCGCGACCGCCTCATCTACTGGGCGCATACATCTCCCTCCTCCGGTCATCCTGGCATCGGGCCAACAGTGCGCGCCCTGGCCGGTAAGTACTGGTGGCCCACTTTAGCCAAGGACGCGAGGGTATACGTCTCTTCCTGCTCGGTGTGCGCCCAGAGTAAGGCACCCCGGCACCTACCGGTGGGCAAGTTGCACCCCTTGCCCATTCCACAACGACCATGGTCCCACCTTTCTGTTGATTTTTTGACTGATCTCCCCCCTTCCCAGGGCCATACCACCATCCTGGTCGTTGTGGATCGGTTCTCGAAGTCCTGCCGCCTCTTGCCCCTGCCCGGCCTTCCTACTGCCCTACAGACCGCGGAGGCCCTGTTTACACACGTCTTCCGGCACTATGGGGTGCCCGAGGACATCGTGTCTGACCGGGGTCCCCAATTCACGTCTAGGGTGTGGAAGGCATTTATGCAGCACCTGGGGATCTCGGTCAGCCTGACCTCGGGCTACCATCCCCAGTCCAACGGGCAGGTGGAACGGGTCAACCAAGAAGTGGGTAGGTTCCTCCGGTCCTACTGCCAGGACCGGCCGGGGGAGTGGGCAGAGTTTCTGCCGTGGGCGGAATACGCACTGAATTCTCTGCACCACTCCTCCACGGGAGTGACGCCTTTCCAGTGCGTCCTGGGCTACCAGCCGGTCCTGGCGCCGTGGACGCCGAGCCAGACCGGTACCCCTGCGGTGGACGACTGGTTCCGGCGGGCAGCGGGCACATGGGAGGCAGTGCAATCCCGCCTCCGGCTCGCTGTCCGCCGTCAAAAGACCTCCGCAGACCGCCACCGCGGGGAGGCCCCGGTGTATCGGCCGGGCGACCGGGTCTGGCTCTCGTCCAGGGACCTGCCCCTCCGCCTGCCCTGCCGGAAGCTGGCCCCGCGGTTTGTGGGGCCTTTTAAAGTCCTGAGGAGAGTCAACGAGGTAACATATCGGTTACGCCTTCCCCCCGACTACCGTATTAACCCCTCGTTTCATGTGTCTCTCCTCAGGCCGGTGGTGGATGGTCCCCTCCAGGGGTGTGAGGTGCGGGAGGTGCCCCCTCCCCCTCTGGACATCGAGGGGGCCCCGGCGTACTCTGTCCGCTCCATCGTCGACTCGAGGCGCCGGGCGGGGGGCCTCCAGTACCTCGTGGAGTGGGAGGGGTACGGCCCGGAGGAGCGGAGCTGGGTTCCGGTGAAGGACGTCCTGGCTCCCGTCCTTGTCCGCGACTTCCATCAGCGTCGGCCGGACCGCCCTGCTCCGCGCCCCCCGGGTCGGCCCCGTGGCCGGCGTCGTCGCGCGGCTGGGGCCGCGCGTCGGGGGGGGGGTACTGTGACAACTGCGACCTCTGCTGGTTCACCTCCCCCTGCAGTGGGCGGGCCCCAGCGGTCGACGTCACCGGCCTTCTGACACCACCGTCTCATCATACATTTCACCTGTGTCTCGTTTAGTGCACCTGTTCCTCATCATCGCTGTTTCCCCCGGTATATATGTTCCCTCTGCTCCCCCTGTCTTTGTGTGTGATTGTCTCTACCTACTAAAGAGCTGTACGACGCTTCGTCACCTGTATATACTTATTTTGCATTGGTTCGTGAGGATACCATTAAAAAGATCCTTCCACCACGCCTTCTCCTGCTCCTCCTTGTCCAAACCCCGAAGCCGTGACACTGGCTAACTACATAGGACAGGTTGTGAAAAGAATCCAGCCCAAGAGCTGCCCGAAAGATTCTCATAGAAGTCTATAAGAACCCCAGGGTAACAAGCATCTTTGGACAGAATCAATTATGAAATGTATTAGTCAACTGTCAGATATAGACTGCACAAACTTGGCCTACAGGGGAGGTCAGGAATGAAGAAGCCTTTGCTCTCAAAAAACACAATCTTGACAAGACTGACATTTGACAAAAAACACCTGGCCAAACAACAAAACTGGAACAATGAGCTCTGGACAGAGCACTCGAGAAAACATTTATAAGAAAGTACAACTAAGTTAATTTGATGGAATTCAGTAGCACACATGTCAAGTATGTCATGAGAATACTTAGAGTCAATGGTGGTAGTTATTTTCCCACAATGCCTGGTGCCATGTTTGGGGAAAACATAACTCTTTGAACAGAAGAACCACACACCAACCGTAAAGCATGGAGGGGGTGACATGATGGTTTGGTGCTGATTTGCTGCCTCAGGGCCTGGACAACCTCCCATCATTGAGTCAGCCATGAATTCCATATTGTAACAAAGAATTATTAGGAATGTGAGGCCATCTGTCTATAAGCTGAAGCTGAACTAAACATGGATCTTGCAACAGAAAAATGGTACAAAACACACGAGCAAAGTTACAACAGAATGGCTCAAAAAGAAGAAAGGAGGGTGATGGAATGACAGCGTCAAAGCCCAGAACTCAATCCTATCAAAATGTTGTGGGCGGACTGGAAGTCGGCTGTATATGCAAGAAGACTCAAACATAGAGTTGAAGCAGTATTGTAAAGAAGGTGGGAAAAAATGATTTCAGTTTATAGAACAGACTGACGGATGGTTACAAGATATGGCTATGTGAGATTACTTCAGCTATACGCCAGCTATTGAAACTAGCCGTGTACTTATTTTTTCCACACAATGAAAGTGCATTTATAATATTAATAACTTTATTTATATAGTACTCTTCGGTTGATTCTTTATGAATAAGTGATTGCAAAACGTAATATTTCAGTGTCATTTGTTAAATTAGGTTACTTTTATCCGACAACAGTGTTAAAGGGAAAGTTGCATTTCGTACCCGTAGCTTATGGCTCTCTGTTCTCACCACCGCCCCCTGCTGGATCACGTCCACAGGACACTCATTTATACTGCAGTCTGCTTTGTGTCTTAACCAGTCCTCATAACCCTGGGGGAAGAAGAAGGTGGGAGAGGACAGAGAAGGATTGTGGGAGGAGAGGGGGGAGGGGGACGGAGGGGGTTGAGGGACAGTGGGAAGCGTAGGAAAGAGAGAGAGAGATATACAGATAAACATGATAGAGAAAAATAGAGAAAGATACGGTCATCCGTGTTTTCTAATTAGTGTTCTGTCGGCAAGGTGACCGGTTTCCAGGGCCTCAACACAGCGTGTCGCCCGGGAGATGCTTCTGCTGTGAGAAGGCCTCGTTAGCCAGGGTGGTTCATATTGACCCAGCAGCAGGAGCACAATGAAGGACCCCCATCCCGAGGGTTACAGACATGCCCACATTAATGATTACATTACGTTCTCCTCAGATCAACAGATGCTCAGTCCCGTGTGTGTGTGTGTGTGTTTCATACCTGTTTAATGGCGTGTGTGTGTGTTTCATACCTGTTTAATGGCGTGTGTGTGTGTTTCATACCTGTTTAATGGCGTGTGTGTGTGTTTCATACCTGTTTAATGGCGTGTGTGTTTCATACCTGTTTAATGGCGTGTGTGTGTGTTTCATACCTGTTTAATGGTGTGTGTGTGTGTGTGTGTTTCGTACCTGTTTAATAGCGTGTGTGTGTTTCATACCTGTTTAATGGCGTGTGTGTGTGTTTCATACCTGTTTAATGGCGTGTGTGTGTGTTTCATACCTGTTTAATGGCGTGTGTGTGTGTTTCATACCTGTTTAATGGCGTGTGTGTGTTTCATACCTGTTTAATGGCGTGTGTGTGTGTTTCATACCTGTTTAATGGCGTGTGTGTGTGTTTCATACCTGTTTAATGGCGTGTGTGTGTGTTTCATACCTGTTTAATAGCGTGTGTGTGTGTTTCATACCTGTTTAATAGCGTGTGTGTTTCATACCTGTTTAATGGCGTGTGTGTGTGTTTCATACCTGTTTAATAGCGTGTGTGTTTCATACCTGTTTAATGGTGTGTGTGTGTGTGTGTGTGTTTCATACCTGTTTAATAGCGTGTGTGTGTGTTTCATACCTGTTTAATAGCGTGTGTGTTTCATACCTGTTTAATAGCGTGTGTGTTTCATACCTGTTTAATAGCGTGTGTGTGTTTCATACCTGTTTAATGGTGTGTGTGTGTGTGTGTTTCATACCTGTTTAATGGCGTGTGCGTGTGTTTCATACCTGTTTAATGGCGTGTGTGTGTGTTTCATACCTGTTTAATGGCGGTGACGGTGATGACAAAGAACAGAGGCAGTCCACTGGTGACGGGGCTTGTGGGAGTGTCAATGATGAGCTGAGGAAGAGAGGGGACAGGAGCAGGGGAAAAGGGAAGGAGAGAAATAGGGCATGAGGAGGTGCAGAGGGGCACATGAGAGGGAAAAATGAAGGAGAGATATGGGGGATGAGGAGGTACAGAGGGGCACAGGAGAGGGAAAAGGGAAGGAGAGATATGGGGGATGAGGAGGTACAGAGGGGCACAGGAGAGGGAAAAGGGAAGGAGAGATATAGGGCATGAGGAGGTACAGAGGGACACAGGTGAGGGAAAAGGGAAGGAGAGATATAGGGCATGAGGAGGTGCAGAGGGACACAGGTGAGGGAAAAGGGAAGGAGAGATATAGGGCATGAGGAGGTGCAGAGGGACACAGGTGAGGGAAAAGGGAAGGAGAGATATAGCACGAGGAGGTGCAGAGGGACACAGGTGAGGGAAAAGGGAAGGAGAGATATAGGGCATGAGGAGGTGCAGAGGGACACAGGTGAGGGAAAAGGGAAGGAGAGATATAGGGCGTGAGGAGGTGCAGAGGGACAGGAGAGAGGGAGAAGGGAAGGAGAGAGATGGGGGATGAGGAGGTACAGAGGGACAGGAGAGAGGGAGAAGGGAAGGAGAGAGATTGGGGAAGAGGAGAGGGGTAGAGCAGGGAGTCAATATAAGAATAAACTATCTTTTTGAGTGATCAGGGAAACAGCTTTCCACAGCACTAAACCCCACATTTCCCCCTTTATTTCGGGGCTGTAATGATCTCTTGTTTTATAATGACGTCCTCATTTCTCATTGATGGTTTCATCCATCTATGCACACACATCGCCTCCCGAGATCTGTTTCTATTTTTAATACCCTAAAACAAGTTACGTTTTAAAAATAGACCATCATCACTGCAGGAATCTATGTTTTACCTGCGAAATGTCCAAACTGCTCTGCTGTTGTACAGCTCTTTGATTCTGGTAAAATGATAATGAATCATTCATTCTGTGAGGAATATGCAAGATCCACTGAGCTTTGGTTCATCGTAAGGCCACTAAACAAGATCCTTAGTGGTATGCAGAATTTGGAAAAGGCCTAACAGCAGCCATCGATGAGAGAACACGGCTGCAGGACTGTTATGGATAGGATTTATTGTGACTGAGTAGGTCTCCACGCTCATTAACCAGGATCATGACGCATCACACTCCTGTCAAAGAGCCTTGCACTAGCTCAGGATTCTCCAGTCATGACTGCTTTGTTGTTAACCTGAGTGAAGGGAGTGCCACACCCCTGACCATGCCCCTGACCATGCCCCTGAACACCCCACCACATCCCTGACCACGCCCCTGAACACCCCACCACACTCCCTGACCACACCCCTGAACACCCCACCACATCCCTGACCACGCCCCTGAACACCCCACCACACTCCCTGACCACGCCCCCGAACACCCCACCACACTCCCTGACCACACCCCTGAACACCCCACTACATCCCTGACCACGCCCCTGAACACCCCACCACACTCCCTGACCACGCCCCTGACCACCCCACCACACTCCCTGACCACACCCCTGAACACCCCACCCCATCCCTGACCACTCCCCACCCTCTCAAATCAATGTGATCATCTAGTAGAGAGAGGGCATATTACCTGGACCAGGAAGATGAGCAGAAAATAGAAGTTGGCAATTCTTCTGAACTGTTCAAACAGGTTCTTGGGGATGAAGTTCCACAACGTGTACTGGTAGAGAGAACACACACACACAAAATAAAGACATAGTAAAGTGAAACAGCAGTGTGTGTGATTGTGCTTGTTGTCCAAGAAGTTGCTAAATGTAAACTTTAGCGTACGTTTAGTAACGTTGAAACTTGAGTAAAACAGGCCTGGTTATCATGTTGTAGTTTGGCTTGGTGGCAGAAGGGCGATGCCTTTTTTTTGTGACTGCTCACCTTGGAAGAGACGATCCGATTGTCAGGGTAACGCTGAAGGATGTAGGCCTCGGCCCCTGGTGGGGGTTCTTTGTGACCAATATAAACCGTCCGACTGTCCACCCAGTACTCTTCCCCCACACACTGTTAGAGAACAGGGAGACAGTGGGAACACAGAGGGGGGAGGGAGGGAGGCAACAAACAATAACAGGGTTAGTTCAGGTGTGAAAATGGCCTGGTTTAGACAAGGAAGTTGAGTCGCCCCGGATGTGAGAATATGTCACAGAGTTCTCTGAAAAACAGAAGTGGATGCAGCTTCAAATAGCAGAGAGGCAGAACAGAGTCCAGATTGTGTCTTGGCCCGGCGCCAGCTGTGCAGCAGCCCATGCAGAAACCGATCGCTCTCACACAGGACGCTGGGAAGTCCCTGGGCAGGCCGAGCTCTGGATCTCTCAGAGAAGCAGAACATTCTGGTAACCCCAACGTGAAATCATCTGTATTCTGTGTTGCCACTCTGACAGCTGCTGTCAGCCCTTCTGGGGGAATCTAAGTTTTCGATTCTAGGGCCACCTATTCTCTGGGTTAATTATCAATGTTGTGCTCACTGCCAGTAATTTCCTCAGCACTATCCTGAATGCAAATGTCCCCTCACTGAACACCGCAAAAAACAGTATTAATAAGGTCCAAAATGCTTTTTTTTGGCCTCCATCTACTCCCGAATATGAAAACAAAATGTCCGCTCTTCTATGAGAGTTTAACTCAACCTGCCCCTAACAGCCTCGCCCTGAATGAGTATGTCAACACCATTGCTGGGCAGTTAATCAAAAAAATTTACTTCATTAACCGCTAATCTGTTCACCAAAAAGTTTACTTTCCACAACCGTTAATCAGTTAAATCGTTAAAAATTTAACAGCAGTCAGCAATAAATGTTAATGTTCATTTTTATTAGGAAACAAAAGTGTTTGCTCTAAAAACATCTAACAAAGTGCGATAAATAAAAAGCCTTTTGGGGACTTTTTTGGTTTGCATTATACATTTCTGGAAACGTGCTAGAAGCTCACGTTTGTTTCCATTGGATTCCTGCCTTCCTGATAGTCAAATTACATTACATTTGTCCTTTTCCACCAAGTCAATGCAACGTAAATTACGTTGACGTCACTCCATTTTCGGAATGTCTCCTACCAGCCTAACAATGATTAGCCAGTCCATTTCACAGATACTAGAGAGCCATTATTTGTTGGCCAATCACAACAAACAATGGCTTATGTTTACTCAGGAATAGCTTCTCGCAAGTAATACAAGAGCTACCGAGTATTATTCTCACTCTTGAGCTTCATACTGAAATGCGCAATCTTACTGCAGAGAAATACATTTTTGACTTTTTAAATAGCATCTAGATATTCAGCATAGCAAGCATTGGATTTGGTGTCACTCCCCACTACAGACGGAAGCAAAAAATTGGCTTAGACTCTAGAGGGTTTAAAAAGCATATTTATGACATTTTTGGGTTAGCAGACTTGAGTTAACGGAAATTTAATATAATGGAAGTTAATTAGTCTGATAATAATGTTCTTAAATGTTAAATCATTATTGAAAATATTAATTTGTTCATTAAAAACGAACATTTTAACGGTTTGGTGCCCATCTCTGGTCAACACCTACTAGTATCTAGGGATACAGCTGCAATGCTCACTCTCATTTAACCCCCACATGACCCAGCTTGAGTCTAGAGTCAAAACCAAAACACTTCCACACCAAGTCCTCCTTCACCCATGCTGCCAATACCCTTGTAGAAATTACCATCCTGTCAATCCTACTTATTTAGTGCAAAAGTGTTGCACCGTATTTAGTGTCTCACTGTATTTAGTGTCAATGTGTCTCACTGTAGTTAGTGTAAATAAGTCTCATTGTATTTTGTGTAAATGTGTCTCCTTGTATTTAGTGTAAATGTGTCTCACTGTATTTAGTGTATCACTGTATTTAGTGTAAATTAGTCTCACTTTATTTACTGTAAATGTGTCTCATTGTATTTACTGTAAATATGTCTCACTGTATTTAGTGTCTCACTGTATTTACTGTAAATGTGTCTCATTGTATTTAATGTAAATGTGTCTCGTTGTATTTAGTGTCTCATTGTATTTAGTGTAAATGTGTCTCATTGTATTTAGTGTAAATGTGTCTCACGGTATTTACTGTAAATGTGTCTCACGGTATTTACTGTAAATGTATCATTGTATTTACTGTAAATGTGTCTCACTGTATTTAGTGTAAATGCGTCATACTCTATTTAAAGTAAATGTGTCATACTCTATTTAGTGTAAATGTATCTCATTGTATTTAGTGTAAATGTGTCTCATTGTATTTAGTGTAAATGTGTCTCACTATTCAGTATAATTAGCCTATTCCTTTGTGATTTGTTGTGGAACTGCGTGTTGATTTGTAATGCTGTATTTGAAGGTCTTAAGCCTGGTGGTCAATGTTAATGAGAATTGGTTGTCAATTAACTGACCTGGTTAAATATTAACAGTTAAATAAAAACAATATGAAAAGTCCTGGGAAGATTTTCCATCTGTATTCTTTCTGAAGTAAATGCTGTTGACAACTGTGAGCAGCAGATAGAAACACCAAACGATTCAAGTCCAGACCTAAGCTGTCAATACTGTCCAGCTCAGACTAGAGCCCACAGCAGACCAACCTAGTGCAGACCAGCCTAATCCAGACCAGGTGACACTACCATAGCCCTGACCAGACCAGGTGAGACTAGCCCAGTGGCCCCAGACTGTTGCCCAAACCAGACTGATCAACAGGCATTTAACAGACAGTTATAAATAGACACTTAGCCAGCAGTGTGCCAGCCAACTTGGGTAGGCTCCAGAAATAAAAGAGGAACAGCATGATGGAAAAGGGGGTGTGGGCTGGGGTAGTGAGAGAGTTGTGAGTGGGGGAGAGAATACACTTGTTAAACACGAGCAAAAAGAGAATTAACACTAAGAATATAAAGAGCTAAAAATTTGAGTTGTTTGTGTGTAATATAGACTGACTACAAGACTGACAGTGTGTAATAAAGACTGACTGTGTGTAACATAGACTGACTATGAGACTGACTGTGTGTAATATAGACTGACTATGAGACTGACTGTGTGTAATATAGACTGACTACGAGACTGACTGTGTGTAATATAGATTGACTGTGTGTAATATAGACTGACTATGAGACTGACTGTGTGTAATATAGATTGACTGTGTGTAATATAGACTGACTATGAGACTGGCTGTGTGTAATATAGACTGACTACGAGACTGACTGTGTGTAATATAGACTGACTGTGTGTAACATAGACTGACTATGAGACTGACTGTGTGTAATATAGACTGACTATGAGACTGACTGTGTGTAATATAGACTGACTACGAGACTGACTGTGTGTAATATAGATTGACTGTGTGTAATATAGACTGACTATGAGACTGACTGTGTGTAATATAGACTGACTATGAGACTGACTGTGTGTAATATAGACTGACTACGAGACTGACAGTGTGTAATATAGACTGACTGTGTGTAACATAGACTGACTATGAAACTGACTGTGTGTAATATAGACTGACTATGAGACTGACTGTGTGTAATATAGACTGACTACGAGACTGACTGTGTGTAATATAGATTGACTGTGTGTAATATAGACTGACTAGGAGACTGACTGTGTGTAATATAGACTGACTACGAGACTGACAGTGTGTAATATAGACTGACTGTGTGTAATATAGACTGACTATGAGACTGACTGTGTGTAATATAGACTGACTATGAGACGGTCTGACTGTGTTTACTATAGACTGTCTAGGAGTGTGTGTGTGGCTGTGTGTGTGCGGCTGCGTGCGTGCTTGTGTGTGTGTGGGTGCGTGTGTGGAAAAGGTGTTTGAGCTGTAGCTCTTTGCCAAAAAAATTATTATGCATTGGACAGTTTTGGTGCAGATGTGCTTTGTCACGATGCCAAGACTGGCATCAAACCAGGAGTCCACACCTCCTGGTTGAACCTTCCACTGCTCCATTCTGGGGGGTTCCAGAATAGAACAGTGGGGGCTTAGGAAAACAGACCAGCAGAAACTTTAGGCTGGATGTCCTTAAATCCAATAAAATGTCTACTAGTCCTGGACAGGTAGAGGAGAACAGAAAACACATGAGGGTAAAATCCTACAAATGTAAAATGTTAAAAATAATAATAATAATAATAATAATAATAATAATAATGTTAATATATCACAAAGTGTATCCAGATATTATATAAAGTACATCACAGAGGGGCATCCAGTGGAGCACGAGCTAGCGGGGGTTGGGGTACCACCTTTGACAAATTTTCAGCCAGGAAAAACCCTGGAATAGGTTCAGTATTAGTAATAGTAGCTGTGTAGCTAATATTATTAGTGGCAATAGTACCAGGAGTTCTAGTAGTACTACTAGTAAGAATAGTAGAAGTAGTATAGCAGTCGTAGCTTCAGCTGTAGTCGTAATAGCACTGGTAATGTAGTCGTATTAATAGTAGTAGTAGTGGTAGTGGTGGTAGTAGTAGTAGTAGTAGTAATAGTAGTAGTGGTAGTAATAGTAGTAGTGGTAGTAGTAGTGGCAGAAGCAGAAGCAGTAGTAGTGGTAGGAGTAGTAATAGTAGTAGTAGTAATAGTAGTAGTGGTGGTAGTAGTAGTAGTAGCAGAAGTAGTAGTAGTGGTATTAGTAGTGGTAGTGGTAGTAGTAGTAGTGGTATTAGTAGTGGTAGTGGTGGTAGTAGTAGTGGTTGTGGTAGTAGTGGTAGTGGTGGTAGTAGTAGTAGTGGTGGTAGTAGTAGTAGTGGTAGTAGTAGTATTAGTAGTAGTAGTAGTAGTAGTAATAGTGGTAGTAGTGGTAGTAGTAGTGGTGGTGGTGGTGGTAGTGGTAGTAGTAGTGGTGGTGGTAATAGTAGTAGTGGTAGTAGTAGTAGTGGTAGTAGTAGTAGTGGTGGTGGTAGTAGTGGTATTAGTGGTGGCAGTATTATTAGTAGTAGTGGTAGTAGTAGTAGGGGTGGTAGTAGTATTATTAGTAGTGGTGGTGGTAGTAGTAGTGGTGGTAGTAGTATTAGTAGTAGTGGTAGTAGTGGTGGTAGTAGTAGTAGTGGTGGTGGTAGTGGTAGTAGTGGTAGTGGTGGTAGTAATATTAGTAATAGTGGTGGTAGTAGTAGTAGTAGTAGTGGTGGTAGTAGTAGTAGTGGTGGTGGTAGTAGTATTAGTAGTAGTGGTGGTAGTAGTAGTAGTAGTGGTGGTAGTAGTAGTAGTGGTAGTAGTAGTAGTAGCAGCAAACAGGATGAGGGGAATAAAAGAGGGAGAGGGAGTAGACCTCAGTTAAGATCGGCAGGACTGTTTCCATGACAACAGGCAGACGGATGGTATTTAAACAGACAATGCTGTCAACACCACATTAAATCAATAGACCTCTCTATGTAACGGTTTACCGTTGGTTCAAATCCCAAGGTGAACAGGTAAAATCTTCTGTTTTCCCACTGGACAAAGCACTTAACCCTAAATGTTCTATAAAGTCACCCAGGGTGAAAGGACCTGCTGAATGACCCAAAAGCACAATTTACAGATGGACGGGTCTCCCTCTCCCACGCAGAATGTTTAGGCTGCAGCTCAGTGTTGCAGTCCACTCCCTCTCACCCCAGCGGTCAACCAGGGTTAGAGATAGGAATAAATGGCCCTTAGCACTTAGCCAGGTTAGCACTGGCGCTAACAGAGACCTATGAGGTCTCTTTCCTGGCTAGTTGCCTCTGTGTGACCCCTGACCACAGTCTGGCACCTGTCTCTTTAAAATGAACAGATGTCACACAGAATGCCACCAAGCCTCTACAAAGCCTCACACCTCTCCTCCTCCCCCTCTTCCCCTAGCTCTTCCCTTACCCTCCTCCACTACTTCTCCTCCACTCCCTCCCACACCTCTCCTCACACCTTTCCTCACACCTCCCCTTGTTTCCTCTTCCTGCAACTTCTGCTCTTCCTCTCCTCCTAAAATGTTGTTAGAATGTTAGTTTAGAGTGCTAAAGGCAATAACGCCATTTCTATAAAAAAGACTGTTGGAAAGCATTGCTTTCGGTTCTCCCCATATAATTGGTCTCCAGTGAGGATAATGACTAACTGCCTTGCTCAAGGATAGAACGACAGATTTCTAGTTCAGGGATTCAATTCAGCAGCCTTCTCTTGTTGGGTACAGCTGCAATGGCTTCAGCCCGTCTGATGTTGCTGGAAGAGGCTTTGTGACCAAGGGAAGGTTTGTGTAAGGTTGGTGTAAGGATACAGGGACGAGTGAGAGTGACAGAGTATGTGCACATCCCTGTGTCCCTAGATGACCTTGTACAGTTGTGTGGGTACTTTGTGTCGACTCGGGCCCATTACAGACACCACGGCTAAAAACACCAGGCTATGAACAGCGTGGTACCTGAAGGACTGGACCCAGCGGTACACACACACACACACACGGACACACATTCCCACCAGGTCATGCCCCGGCAATGTTGAAACCCTGTTCCAAACTCTCTAGCCCTCCAACCACGATCAGCTCCAGACTGGGGTTCATGTCGCCTGGAGAAAGCAGTGCAGATAGGGAAGAACAGATGACCACTTTAACTTCATGTTGCCACGGTGATAAAGAGATGACCAAGTAAAGAGGGCAAGGAAGGATGAGTGAGAGTAAGGGATGAAGGCAGTAAGGGAGGAAGGAGAGTGAGGGATGATAGGCGAGCAGTCAATGACCTCCTGTACCCCTCACTAGTAAATCTGGTTTCCCCGGACATCTCAGCAGGTCATCAGTCAAACACCTCATCTACATACAATCTTAAACCAATCGGAGTGTCAACGTTTTCAAAACGCCATCGTATCGATCGACCCAAACTCTTTCTGGGATTAATCAGAGTGGTCAGATTGGGTTTTTTCATTCCACAAATGGTTGGAGTGGGAATACGATCTCTAGACTCTTAGCCAAAGAAGAACGATCGGGAGCACAGAATCTGATCAAAGCAATGATTTGGCTCTTCAGGCAGGTTATCAGATGCGTCAGACAGGCAGACTGAAGACAGACTCAAACAGAAACACAGAATGAGTCACTTAGCTGGCAGCTTTAGTTGGCTATATACATTTTGACAGAATACACTTTACTTGTTGTAATGACGCTGTTTGTGCGAGACAACTTTTAAAGGAACATTGACAAAGTTTACGATTACAGTTTCTACAAAATGGATTGTGGGTATAACATGAACTGACCGGTGAGTTAATCATTTACAGATGATGTACAGAACCGACCGAGAAAGCATGTATGTCCGTGTAGCGTACAGTATGTTCAAAGAGCTTTAGAAAGAGCTTTTCATCTCTATAAGGGCCACAGCAAGTCTCAAGAGGTTTGTATTTTCACTGTGCACTACAGAGAGCACGGCCCTGGTAAGAGGCAGACGCACTTCAACCTTTGAACTCTCTGAGACTGCGTAATAAAAAAGTAATCCCTCTGTAGTAAACCGCTAGTGTATTATGTAATGGAGGACAGGTTGTGAGGTGACAAAAGCCTGCTCCCTCTCACAATTCCTCTCCCTCTTTAGTTTCCAGCTGCTTCCTGCCAGTGCAGATGGGTGGCTGTGTTAACTGCACTGCAATTAGCAGTCTGACCGGTAATACTGTAATACTATAATCAACATAAACATTCCCTGCTCTGCTCCTTCCTGTTCAGTTTCTTCATTACACAGCTAATTATAAGGATGCAATTGCATTTTGTACGTGTACTGAAGTCATTCTGTGTGCGTTGTTCCTTCTTGATCTCCCCTGTGTGTGTGTGTGTGTGTGTGTGTGTGTGTGTGTGTGTGTGTGTGTGTGTGTGTGTTTGTGTGAATGAGAAAGTGAGTTAATGACAGAGAGAGAGTTTGAGTGTGTGTGAGTGAGAGACAGAGAAAAGAGAGACAATATGACACCATTTGAAGCATGTTCTTTAAAGCACCATCAATGGGCAGGCCAAGTTCTCTCTATTCTACACACATCCAATTCATCAGGACCTTTCAGGCATTTTTAGAATTCAGGTTACAAACGAGGTACTTTTGGGAACTTCAAATGTAATGCTGTTCTGTTGTGAGAACCATTTGACATTAGATTAGTCATCAAACATGAACATAACTCCCCAAATCAAAAAAGGTGAAACCTGGTAACCCACGTCTCTGTGTCAACATGGTAACGCTCTCTGTTCACTAATATCAACTAAATGGATACCTAGCTAACCTAACAGAATATCTGCTGATCACTGAAATGCAACGACCTGTAACATTTCGGCGTTGATTGATCCGCTACTTACGTATCTACTAATGAGGTTGCGTAGCACGCTAAAATCCATCCTCTTGAAAGCTAACCGGCAGCAATTCTTTACTGTTCACTTTCCACTCTCCTGCGATCGTTAACCGTCGTTACAAACATCTCTGTCCGCGCATCCATCGCTCACGACCGCGCTGGCTTTCCATCTGATTGAGCGCGAGAAAGCAGCGGTCTTCAAATCTCCAGTTTAGATTTTCATGTCATTCTTAGCGGCTTGAACTGCGGTTCCACTGAGCAATGTGACGCTGGTGCAACTATCCTTGCAGCATAGTTTCCGGAATGTCCCTTTCACTACGTGCGGTCCAAACGTTTCTAACGAATTACTGCAACGGCTTTTGAAAGAGTAAATTTTCAGGCAATGTAAGTTTCATTATTTCATAAAATCTCCTTTCATAGCTCAACCTTTCCCACGGGTCCTGCCGTCTTTACAATCTGGAAGGAGTCAACGCGAAAGGCTCTTCGCCGCTGTACGTCAGATTGCTGCGCCTGCGCATTAGATTTTTTTCTCACCGCTTGTACACTACGGTTTATTCCAAAATCAAAATGTACCTAATTTGCATTATAACGGGTATTTTCTGAAACCGGCTGCCGCATGAGCCTTTCCTATTTAAATCCTACAAACATATCACATTCAAATGTAATATTGGACAAAGGCCTAAGAACGACGTATCCTAAATATGTTTTACGATATAAATGAGCATTTTATAGTCAGGTTCGGTTTCCTAGCAACATGCTCATGTGAAGACTCAATGGGCCCACGTTTTAAAATTCTGCAGTTGTTCGCAGCATAGCAAGATACTGTACATGTTCATGTTATGATAGATAGCGAGAGGGAGAGATAGAAAGCCCAAAACAACAGTGCAAAAGAAATCTGGCCTTTTTTCACAGGCTAGTTGGCTGCGAACACATTGCCATCTGCCTCCACGACCGGTAGAACTATTTAGATTAACTGCCTTGCTGATAGTCAGAACAAAGATTTGAACGTCAGAACACAGGATTCAATCTAGCAACCTTTCGCTTACTGGTAAAATGCTGGGATCGATATATTTGCCCCAAAACATGTGCCGGAGTTATATTTGATCAAATGCATCATACCTAAGAACAGACCTGAGTTGTGGTAGCCTACATCAGGCATTAACCACACACACCCTCATGTTATTGCGTGAATAAATTGCTTTAGTGTAGCGAAGACTGTCGGACGTAACATGTTTCAAGCCGTTTTGAAGATTACTGAGGACACAACCCCTCCACTGCCCCATCACACTCAGCACTATGAACTAGCTGAGCTGAGCGCATGGAAATACAAGATAAAAATAGCCTCTTCTACCATCAGAGAAAGATTTACCAGGGTGTGTCTGACTGTCTGCTCCAGACATTACATTTATGGGTTAATGACTTTCAATTAGCATCGATCCTATTAATAATGCATAGAGATTCAGAGGTTACAACACTAATGTGCTAGTTCTATATGTCACTGTGTGTCTCCCCAAACCTCCTCATGAAAGTTTAATGGATGCATTTCAGTCAACCATCCAGTCATCCATCCTGTCATCCATCCAGTCATCCATCCAGTCATCCATTCAGTCAAACATTCAGTCCTTCATTCAGTCACCCGTTAAATCATTCAGTCATCCATTAATTCATACATTCAGTCATCCATTCCGTCCTTCTTTCAGTCTACTGTTCAGACATTCAGTCATCCATTCATTTATTAATTCATTCATACATTCAGTCATCCTTACAGTCATCCATTCAATCAAACATTCAGTCCTTCATTCAGTCAACTGTTCAGACATTCAGTCATCCATTCATCCATTCATTTATCCATTTAATCATCCATTAATTCATTCATCTATTCAGTCATCCATTCATAAATCCTGTCATCCATTCATTCATCCATTCAGTCTACTGTTCAGTCGTCCATTGTCAACCATTCAGTCTACCATTCAGTCTACCATTCAGTCATCCATTCAGTCAAACATTCAGTCATCCATTCAGTCAACCATTTAGTCATCCATTCAGTCCTCCATTCAATCCTCCATTTCGTCAACCATTCAGTCAACCATTCAATCATTCACTCTTCCATTAATTCATCCATTAATTCACTCTTCCATTCATTCATCCATTCAGTCATCTTTTCATCATCCAGCCTCATCGCCAGGCTAGGCACCATTCCTAAACACATTATCCTGCAGAAAGAGGCCAATGCTATCAGGGAATACCATTTCCATGACATGGTACATATGGTCTGCAACCATGCTTAGGTATGTGGTACGTGTCAAAGTAACATCCACATGAATGTCAGGACCCAAGGTTTCCCAGCAGAACATTGCCCAAAGCATCACAATGTCTCCACCGGCTTGCCTCCTTCCCATAGTGCATTCTGGTGCCATGTGTTCTCCAGGTAAGCCACGCACACACACCTGGCCATTCACGTGAGATAAAAGGAAACGTGATTCATCAGACCAGGCCACCTTAGTGTTCTGACACCTTTCTATCAGTACCAGCATGAACTCTTTCTGCACTTTGAGCTACAGTATCTTGTCTGTTGGATCGGACCACGGGACCAGCCTTTGCTCCCCACGTGCATCAATGAGCCTTGGCTGCCCATGAACCTGTTTTTCCTTCCTTGGACCACTTTCAATAGGTACTGACCAGGACTGTCACAACATAAGATTTTCACTACACAATTATCGTGGCCAAAATAATTCACAGTAACGCTATTATCACGGTATCTGTAGAAAATTTGAAGACGAAAAATGCTATCAGTCAAATTCATCTTCAACTTTGTTTAATGTGTTTTTCTTTCTCTTTGTATGGAGTGTATGGAGGTGGAGAGAGTCTGTAACCATAATTGTACAAATAAAAAAATAAAAACGTACAAAAAAATGGATAGTGAAAAGACTACCAGATAAACTGATAAACAAAAGATCCACAAGGCCTAACACCCAGAGGAGTTTTGGGAAAAATAGAAAACATTTTCGGCTAGTAAATAGGCTACGAAAAACGTTTATTCGAAAGCTAGTGTATAGTTCCAGTGTATAGGTCCAGACTCGTAGTTTAAGCACATTGTGCTTACACATTGTTTGTCCATGAATAAGCCATGGAAAAATCGAGAGGTGTTTTGGGAAAAATACGTCCTTTTTTCTGTGCGAATAGGCTACAAATTGGAGCGTCTTTGCTGATCTCTCCTGGGGTTCTAGTGGGGCTAACGAGTGGATTTCAACACCAGTGTTTAGGTCCAGTCTCCTTGTTGAAGCAAATGCATCGTTTGTCTATAGGTGACATGAATAAGGTATGGAAAAGAGGGTTTTTTGGAAAAATACAACTTCAGTTTTGCCAAATGAATACGATATTATCATGTGTATTATTAACATGATATCAATATTTCATTTTTTAAATGTTACTAGTGTATCGTGACACTAGTACTGACCACTGCAGACCTGGAGCCCCCACAAGGGCTGCAGTTTTGGAAATGCTCTGACCCAGTCGTCAAGCCATCAGAATTTGGCCCTTATTAAAGTCGCTCAGATCCTTGCACTTGCCCATCTCTCCTGCTTCTAACACATCAACTTTGAGCACTGAATGTTCACTTGTCGCCTGTTATATCCCACCCACTGATAGGTGACATGATAACAAGATTATTAATCTAATTCACTTCACCTGCCAGTTGTCATCATTTTATGACTGATCGGTGTACAGTTGTGCTCATAAGTTTGCATACCCTTGGAGAATTGGTAATATATGTACCATTTGTAAAGAAAACATGAGTGAGCAGGCAAAACACATCTTTTATTTCTCATGGGATTCACATTCCATTTTCTTCAGGTGTTTGAACTTTGGGATGGCGTAGTCACTGTTCCTCGCCGCCTGACGCCCCTCCTTACCCATAATGCCTGAGAGAAGTAAGAGGATTGGTTGATAGACGGATGGATGGATGGAAGTAAGCAAGGACACTAAGGAGTCTTAGTGAAATACTTTTTCTGGCAGTTTGGCTGAAATCTTTTTTGGTCTACCTGACCGTGGCTTGGTATCAAGAGATCCCAGAATGTTTCACTTCTTAATAAGTGATTGAACAGTACTGACTGGCATTTGCAAAGGCTTTAGATATCTTTTTATATTCTTTTCCATCTTTATGATGTTCCATTACCTTGTTGCGCAGGTCTTTTGACAATTATTTTCTGCTCCCCATGGCTCAGTATATAGCCTGCTCAGAGCATCCACGTGAGAGCTAACAAACTCATTGAGTATTTATACACTAATAGCAATTTAAAATGCCACAGGTGTGGGAAATTCACCTTTAATTGCCATTTTCACCTGTGTGTGTCACCTTGTGTGTCTGCAACAAGGCCAAACATTCAGGGGTATACAAACATTTGATCGGGACCATTTGGGTGATTTCTGTTATCATCATCATTAAAAAGGAGCCAAACAACTATGTGATCGTAAATGGTTTCATATGATCACTATCCTTAAATAAAAGACAGTTTTTTTGCATGATCAGTCATATTTTAGAAAAGCAATGCCTAAATTTCACAATTTCTGCCAGGGTAGGAAAACTTATGAAGACAACTGTATCCAGCAGGTGCGTTTGGTTTCATCAGAAGGTTTGCTCCTAGATCTAGAAGTCAGTAGCAGACATTCACTACATTTGCCATGTGAATTAGCCAGCAATCTAAACATAATGATGATAAACGTACCAACTCTGACCTCAACAGACCTGATTGATTTCTACATTCTGCACTGTAATGATACAGCCTGCGTTCAAATCTGTCCCACTTCTTTTTCAGCAAGAACACTCTTCTCTGTGTTTACAGCTGTCTCAGTTTAATACACCATAAAAATATATCTCAATATAAAAATTATGTTTATCATGTTATTATTATTATTGCAAAATGTCTAGAATTGCAAGAAATTATCTTAAGAGTTATATTTGCTCTCCCTGTCTAATAGAAAAGAAAAAGCACTTGCACAAAAAGTGTTATAAATTGCAATATTTTCTCATCATTCACGTGGCAAAATGTACATATTTACAGGAATAAATTATCACCAAGGTTCCCAGCCAAATCTCTACAAGGGCTCCGTCCTGAAACGTTTAATCTCCCATTCTCATAGCACCAAGATATCCAAATGATCTGAACATAAGATAAAACCGCACCTGTATTCTTGGATTGAACGGCAAGTTGGCCAGATATAATGTAATGATTGGGCTTCATTTTCGGCCCAGTGAACAGCAGGGAGAGCTGTTTGTTCATTCAGTTACCTTGGTTACTTCGTAGATGACTGCCCATGGTGGCTCCAGCTGACAGGAGGAAGTGGGTCGGCGCTAATGTTCCTCTGCCCGTTAGCAGCCTGACTGTAAGGGAAGCATCACAGCAGAAGGGGGGACAAGGAGGAAATAGACCACTGGGTTACCAACATCACAGGACAAATAAAAGGGTTCCAAAAGGGTTCTTCAGCTGTCCCTGGAGGAGAACCCTTTATACTGGCACCCTAGGTTCTACCTCTAACCCAAAAGGTTGTTAGTTGGAATTAAAAAGTGTTCTTCCTGGAACCCCTTTTGGGTTCCTTTCTTTCTGAGGGCGTACCAGTGTCCGTGGAGTGTCTGCTAATGTGCTGCCAAGGATGATAAATAGATACCGTGGGCGCTGGTCTTCATTAAAAGCCTTGACATAAGAGGATGCTTGAAGGGACTCCCCTCTGCTACAGCACTGTTAAAGGGCCAGCACTGTTAAAGGGCCAGCACTGTTAAAGGGCCAACACTGTTAAAGGGCCAGCACTGTTAAAGGGCCAGCACTGTTAAAGGGCCAGTATGGTCCCAGGAGGACATAGTGTGGGCATCAGACGAGACAGGGATGCTCAGAGACTCACCACTACTGCTTTGGGCTGTTAAACAATGTTAATCTACTTACCTTGCTATTATATTTACATTTGTGTAATTTAATAATTTAATTAATTAGTTATTATTAAACTTGACACAAGGAACAACTACACAGCACCGGTACTAGCACAATATATTCAGCAAAGCAGTTGAAGGAAGACAAATCAAATAATAGACACGACATGCATTGATCGGATAACTACAAAAGATGGACTTTTTGAGTTCCAGGAAGCGTTTGTCCTGGCAGCTGAAAGCTACCTGGATTCCTGGCTTTAGCTCTGAGACAAAGCAAGTCTGCCGGAAACGTGACTCACTGGGAAACGGTGCCACTCCATTCAGTTGGAAACAGAAAAACCTTTTTGTAAGTCTCATTAATAATTTCCAATTTTCTTTTGGGGTGAAAAGTGAGTATGTGCTGCCATCTAGTGGTTTCTCATTAAACATGCACCCAATCTGATTTTCCAGTGTTGGTTTGAAAGTCAGCAACTGGGCTTGGTTGCTCAACAGCGGCAAACACGAACAGTGGAGACACATCAAATGACTGGATTTGAAATGAAAGTGTGAGTGTGTCAGCGTTCCTCAGCACGTTGGTGTCGCTGAGCGAGTGGCTCTACATCTGTGGCCTGTCGGTGTGGATGTGGTTCAGCTTGGTGAGTGTGGCAGGTGAACAGGGAGGAGCATGTCTCTGTGTAATGATAATAGGTGTGTCTGTGTTCCTGGCAGAGGGATGGGCGCCGCTTCCCTCTCCAAGCTCAGCGTTGGTGCCAGGAGAGGGGCTTAAAGCTGCGTCTGGAGATGGGAGCTGTGGAGATCCCAGGGAGGGAATGCCTGGCACCACCAAATAGGATTTGGGAAGGAGCAGAGCAATGAAGCGAGAGGGAGAGGGGACCTGCCAAGTCCTCTCTACGGCTTTGGTGCCCCCTCACCCCTCCAACTCACATACGCACACACACACACACACACACACCCACACACGGTTGATTGCAGGCATAGAGTGACCTGTACAAATGTTCATAGCAGAAACTCATAGTGATGCAACTCGGGTCTTTCCAGGTGGCTGGTGTGTGTGTGTGTGTGTGTGTGTGTCTGTAACACACAGCTGGTTAATGAGACTAGACAGTGACTGATAGAAACATGAGTCGATGCCAGGCTGCAAGAAAGAGAGAAAGACAGAGTAACAGAGGGAGAGAGGAAGAAACAAAAGACAGAAAAAGGAAAAAGAGAGCGAGACAGAGAACAAGAGAGTGAAAAAGAGGTGGAGAGAGAGACAGTGAAAGGGAAAGAGAAAAAGAGAGAGACAGAGCCAATGACAGTCCTCTTGTGTCATTCACATGGCTGTCAATTGAGGTGATTGATTTTCCGCCTCCTCTTATCGAGGGTAACAGCCTCTACCCCGTAACATGCACACACAGACACACACAGACACACACACACAGTCTTGTGTTTTACTGTAAGTCTACAATGCCATGAAAAAGTGTTTGCCCCCTTCCTCATTTCCTGGGATTGCATATTTGTCACACTGAATGGTGTCAGATCTTCAAATAAAATGTAATAAATGACGATGAGAACCAGAGTAAACACAAAAGTTACTGTTTAAATTATAATTGTATTAATTTCAGGAAAAAAGTTATCAAACACCAACTGGCCCTGTGTAAAAGTAATTGCCCCCCTGAACTTAATAACTGCTTGCACCACCTTTAACAGCAACAACTGAAAACAAATGCTTTCTATAATTGGAGATCAGTCTTTCACATCACTATGAAGGAATCTTGACCAAATCGTTGCAGAATTGCTGTAGTTCAGTGACATTGGAGGCTTTTCTAGTATGAACTGCTTGTCCTGCCACAGCATCTCCATGGGACTTTGACAAGGCCACACCAAAAGTTTCATTTTGGTTCTATTGAGACATTCTGAGGTGGAACTGATGGGACTGATGGGACTGATGACCGGACATTTTCCTTCAGATCACAGACTGATGACCGGATATTCTCCTTCAGATCACAGACTGATGACTGGATATTCTCCTTCAGAGTTTTTTTGTAGAGAACAGAGTTACCAGTTTCTTTAATGATGGCAAGTCTTCCAGGCCTTGAAGCAGCAAAGCATCCCCACACCATCACACTACCACCACCATCATTGACTGTTGGGATGTTATTCTTATGGTGAAATGCTGCATTTGGTTTATGCCAGACATAACAGGAACCGTGTCTTCCAAAAAGTTCCACTTCTGACTCTTCTGTCCACAGAACATTATCCTAAACGTCTTGGAGGTCATTAGTGTGCTTTTTTGCAAATGTGAGATGAGCACAAATGTTTCTCTTAGTTAGCAGTGGTTTGTGCCTTCCCATTGATTCAATTTTTCCTTTACACTTTGTTATTCCTCTTTTTTTACCATAGCTGGAGCTGGAGATGTTTGCAACTTTCTGTCTGAGTCATCACTGTGCCCTTGGATTAATTTTGTTAGGCCAGCAACTCACGGGAAGATTCACCATGATGTGCGGCTTGTTGAGACCTTGTAGTCAACTTCACATTGTTGCTGAGGTTCCATATAAGTGATATTGAACAGGGTGTGATGAAGCCTGGGTGTGTCTGCTCTCATTAAATTCAATAAACCAATTTGGTTAATGTGATAAACATCTATTTTTTTTCGGTGAAAGAGATAAACATCCAAACATCTATTGGTGAAGTGAAAGAGTCAAACATCTATGTGTGAAGTGGAGGAATTAACAATAAGTGGAAGATTGTCCTAGCATTTGCATAAAGATAAATGGTTTGGAATTATGCTTATATTAAGGTTAGGTACTGATTCTGAATGGTTAAGGTACAGGTTATGGTTTATGTATTTAGGTTAGGGTGAAGTTCTAATTCAAAATGGGTAAGGTTTAAGCTGAGAGAAAAAAAGTTATGCATGTTTATTTACCACTATTAAAAACACACCCATTCCTATTCACAATAGTCTTCTTGTCACATCCTGCCTCCATGTACAAGGTTATTTTTCACCCCTCCCATACTTCTGACTTCTACCTGTATGGGTCCAATATATACAAGATAAAAAACATATATACCAGCACAGTGTGCTTTTGTTTGTACATTGAAGTCCAGTAAAAGTGTGTCAGATTGCCTGTGTTGTTGACATGGTGTGATGTTAACAACTGTCTAACTCTCCTGAGGTCTTCTCGGGTGTCTCCGATCTCCGGGTACAATATGCTGGCGCGGTTTCATATTCAGCTCTACGGGTAATTATGTGATCCCGTGCACGCATGCGTGCCCACGTACACGTGAGCCCGTTCCCAGAGTGGCAGTGGGTTGTTATCCGGGTGCCTCGTTACCACAGGACCTCGACGACCTGCCGTCACTGAGCCATGAATGTCAGGCTATCCTGCAGCGAACATAAATCACAAGGCAAGACAATGATCGAAAACGCGCAAGAAAGTCTACGTCTGATTGGCGTAAAAAAAGCACATTGAAAATCAATGGATACTGCATGACTTTTTAGTGTAAAAAATAATGGTTTATTTTCTCAGGTTCGCTGCATTCCCGAAATGAGGTGTTCAAGAATTACCGCTGGAAATATTTCTTCGCATGGTATTACAGACTGTATATTAAGTATCTTGAGTGAACAGGAAAAAAACAAAAAATACCATAATATTTTGTTTGGGTTTTGCATTGTAATTCAGCAACACTTAACATTTTGCCCAAGAAAACAAAAGGGAAAAAGTGTCTTTATACAGTTGTAGTCATCAAAACTAAACGTTTTATCTGGCTAAGCCTGAGCATCCTTTCTCTGACCTGGGTCAAAGAGTTTCACTTACATCAAAGACTGGTTTCTGTCTCCATACCATGATAAATTCTGTTGTCTTGAATTATTCTTTTTGACAGGATTTCTCTAAGCGTATAACTTTAGGAGGACAATGGTTGTTTTCAACAAACATGTTCACAATGGCAAGTTCTTTGGCCTCAGGAATCATAATAATTGGTTTTAGATGGAAACATTCAGAGAATAAAAAAATAAATCAGAAAGATAAACTAATTATTTTTGATGGCACGGACTCTCTGTCCTCTGTGTGGCCTTCTCTGTTCCCACTGGCCCCCTGAATTATTTTCTGTCCTGAACTTTCTTACAAGGAACATTTTCTGAGCAATTGAAAAGCTAAGAGTTTTGCCTGTTCTGAAACTTTCTGAAATAGGGTACCTCAGCGCAAGAAATGGCAAGGTGAGTGAACTTGAATGAAGGAAAAATAATTATAATCTTCTCCGCCTTCCTGCCATTGTGTCAGGTCTTAAGAGTACTCTGTTTCATTGTCAAATGGATTGTGCTACAGAAAAAAAATGAATAGACAGTCAGTTAGAGGGACAGACAGTCAGACAAACAGAAAGACTAACAGACATGCTGTGATGTTGAAGGTAAAGAGATTTGTTCGGATGGTTATTAAGAAGTCACAGCTCTCTACACAAGGTTTCTAAACAAATGTGGAGGCTGAAACTCTGGGTTCGATTACTCCCTCCTGATAACAAAAGCAGACAGACAGACATCTGTTGGCCCAAGGCTGAACAGTCCCACTAATGAGGGTGAAGAACAGCTTCCCTTTCTTCAGCAAAGACAAGCATACAAAAATGTCTGATGCACACACCACACACATACACACAGACACAAACCTATACATGGACTATAAAATCTTGAAACACACAGACAGAAACAGAGAGAACTGGTTTGTATATGCTGTCTTCTCCTGAGAGACATGTTGGTGTTTGGTCCTTGTACTGTAACAGTTGATATTGTAGATGTCTGTGACATACAACAGAGACACGTTTATAAAATGTTCTTTGTGAAAACATGATTGAGCTGTAAGGTGAATTGGGTTGTCCAGTGGACTAGTGACATAGGGTGAACCAGTGGACTAGTGACCTAGGGTGATCCAGTGGACTGGTGACCTAGGGTGATCCAGTGGACTAGTGACCTAATGTGACCTAATGTGTTAGCCTACATTAGAACAGGCTCCGTGGCTGTATTCATTATAAATGCTGAGATTTATCATGAGCGCATAGAACTGGTCCTGTCTGTAGTGAAGCCTGCAATAGAGAAACACACGGTATACACATACCTATGTAAAAGTGCACAGAAACTCCAAATGACCGTAAAATAATGTCTAGGAAATTCTTAGTGCTCATATCCCTTAATCTCTCATCAAGCCCAGCGCCAGTACGAAGTGACTGAGGGGGCAGTTAAAAATGGCTAGGGGGTTAATCTTTTTTGGCAATTTTTCTATAGGGTATTTAAACTGGGGGGGGGGGGGGGGGTACAACTGAGGGGGCTAAGCCCCATCTTGCCCCTTTGTGGTGCTGGACCTGTCTCATCCTCATCACTAAGGGTTTTGTATGTAACTGTATGCCAACTTTAAAGATGCAGTCTGGAACTTTTGCAAAATGACTTAAAATAGAAGTCGCACCCCACATTCTCCACTTTACCAGGGGAAATTCAGAGAACAGGAATTCATTTATTTGTCAGGGAAGATCTTGGACCGCCCATGGTGTAAAAAAAACCCTGAAACTCTCAAACCCCTGCCTGCATCATTATCATGTTGAAATAGAATCACTAGCACACCTCTTGACTCTCCCAGTAATGTGTCCTGACCCTGGACCTGCACTCAACAGGCTTGTTTCAGTGGATGACATCCAGTGGAAACATCTGGCAGTGAGGGATTCAGAGCAGTGCAGGTTGACTTCTGCCTACTTCCTCATAGAAAATGTTTCTGGACACCTGGGAGTTTTCCTGGTTGAGGAGAAGGATGGATGAAGGGATTGATAGAAGAAATATGGATAAAAGACACATGATGATAAATACTGATAAAATACTAGAATTGGCCGAATTTTATGAATCAAAAGGTTGTAAACTTGTAAGTAGCGAGTCACAAATATATACAGCGAGTCCCAAATACATCAATCAAATGTATTTATAAAGCCCTTTTTACATCAGCATTTGTCACAAAGTGCTTTTACAAAACACCCAGCCTGAAACCCCAAGGAGCAAACAACAAGAATGTTGAAGCACAGTGGCTAGGAAAAACTCCCTTAAAAGCGGACAGAATTTAGGAAGAAACCTAGAGAGGAATGAGACTCAGATGGGTGACCAGTCCTCTTCTGGCTGTGCTGGGTGCACATTTTTAGAGTACAAGTTGTAATAACTGGTAAATGAATTTGGGCTTTGTCTAGAGTCTATAAAACCTAATCCAGGTCAGAAGCATGACCAGATGGACTAGGACAGGGACAACCGGGTGGAGGTGGGGCTGGGTGGTGGTTATCAGACTGGCAATTGGAATCGTCAGGTATCGTCTGGCTGGCAACACAGCCAGGAGGACTTTGGACAGTGGCAGCAACAAGTCTTTGGAGCCTGGTAATTGTGAGGTCTGAGCCAAGACCTCACGTGCTCCTAAGTTTGAACGCCTTTCTCGTTAAAACAGGAAATGTAATAAGACTGTGATTTAGATATTCCAGGATTAAAGTGTACATTTAAAACAAAATAATAACTGTTATTCTCAGGGTTGCATAGAAGCCACTGTTGTCATGGTCACAGACACAAATATTGATGAAAGTTTTACTTGTTCTGGTGACTGAAGTTAGATGTCTAATTATCATTTGCTGAAAGCCTAATGGTTTGGAAACAGCACAGCAAAAAAAAATCCAGTTAATGAATTAAGTATAAACTTTTATCACATTTGAATTTCGTTTATTTTTGCCACCCCAATAACGTCACATTTTTGTACATTAATTAAGAACAACTGTTTATTAAATGAACATCAATAGTAATTAATTAGTTAAATAAACCATAGCACACACACACCTGTTCGCTGATAGGCGTATGTATCTACTGCTGTCAACCTGGTCACCCTTAATTTGGGGGTAAATTATGTTGGGGTACATAGGGCAGCCATAAGAAGAACACGTTCAACTTTCATCAGTATTTGTGTCTGTGACCATGGCAACAGTGACATCGATGCAACCTGGGAATAACACTTTATTATTCTGTTTAGATGTACACATTTAGCCTAGTTTATACAATATATATTCTTAAACTTTTCTCCACATATTGCGTTGGGAAAGATGTGCATGGAAAGGTTAATATCGAGAATTCAATGCCCAGGTAAAGCCCCAACTCCACGCCAATAGAGGCTCAAAACTTGGCTTTGAGAAAAGATGACTGAACGAAGGTGGGAACAAATTGTAAGAAGCGAACGTAAAAATAAAAAAAGCGTGTTTGAAAGAAGACATTTTAAGATTTGACGCAAAAATCCATTTTTATGATTTTAGCATAAATCTTTACCACGTTTGAATAAAAAAATGTCATACGGCTGTATTTAGTATTTTCATACGCTTAAATATGTTTTCTTAACTTTAGAAAACAGTGCTACTAACGATCGATTTCGACACATTTTGAATGATGACTTTTGTATATCATCTAAAATGTAATACTTTTCTTACCGGTGTCATCTGCGAGGTTTCTGCATAAGACTGAAAATGAAATGACGAAACAGAAGTGACGAACTGGAAGTATGAGTTTTTAAAAATACTTTAAGGTTAAAATACAAATTATCTTATTTTCTTTTGAGAATACTTTGATATCAGCAAGTAAAGATTGATGCTATTGTTCTAAAATCACAATTATACACAGTAGTTTCACAATTTTCTGGGTGTGGATTACCCCTTTAATGCATTTCAACACTCCACATGAAATATGCATACACATGCTTGTCATTGCAGTGTATTGCCAACATTCTGGATTGCCTTTACAAACCCAAATAATTGTTGCAGTTGGCGATTTTAAAAAGTGGTCAGGTACAACTCAAATCTAACATCAGGGCCTAGATAGGGAAGGATCTCTTGGAGTATCTCCCTTTTGTCACTCAAAACAGAGGCTAACACTGGTCTTACCTGAGGGTATGTGTGTGTTTGTGGGTTGGTTTGTGTGGAGCTACTATGCACCTGTCATGTCTCAAAACAAGTATTCTGTTAAGTAGATGATCCCGGAGTAGTGATTACAGTAAATCCCAGAGTAGTGATTACAGTAGATCCCATGGTAGTGATTACAGTAGATCCCAGGGTAGTAAAAACACCTATACAACTTGCCATTGTTTACATCTTCACTTTGTCCAAATTGGAACCAACTGTATTCATTTGGAGACATGAAACATTCAGGGGCATTTACATTTTTTCTTGTGCATGATAGTTTGACGAGGATATCAAAACTATTATTTCTTTTTAGGAATGACTGAATTAATGGATTATTGTAGAACAAAATCACTTGTCTCCACTCAGAGGAATAATACACAGACTAAGGTTGGAAGTTAGATTTTAGTACGTTATTCTTTTATGTAAGTCAGGTTTGAATGTGGGTTAGTATGCTTGTGAATACCATTGAGTTGAAAGTAGAGGTGGGACCGGGAGGGCATCAAGTGTCTGAAGTGTCTTATGGCTACTGAACATAACACGAGCCATTTGGGGTTGGTCATTGTTCAGTCGTATCAGTCAGTGAGTGACCTTACTCAGGGTAAACATCATTTGATTTCACTGAATATGTGGTAGTGTGTAAAGGAACAACTGTCCATTATCTACAGTCCAGCCTGAGACACTTCACACCACACAAGAGAAGCTAACCAGCTGAAAACCTACAACACACATTGCAACATCGTCCTTGCTCTGTCAGAATTCATGGAGGCAGCTCTGGTCCACCGTACAGTTCAGCTGTCAGTCGTCACGGTAGCAAAATAGCAGCTGGTGTTGCGTAGGACTCTTTGAAGAATGTGTTGTGGGAAATGATTGGTTGGTAGACAGTGTGTTGTGGAAGATTAACTGAATGCGTGTCGTGCTGGTATCATGCCAAGAATTTCCGACCTAATTCCGACTTTTGGCTAGTGAAGGCCATGTTTGAGGGACTGGTCAACCAGAACTTCCTAAAGTTTTTCCAAATGTGTGGATTATCGTAACCACAAAATGGCACTCCTCCAAATTCTCCAAATTACCAATTCAACCGCTGAAATGTTTAGACCAATCACTACTCTGATGTGTAATAATTTATTTAAATCTTCCTTCTAAACACTTTGGGTTTTCAGCTGGTGTCATCTTAGAGGAGGTGTGTGTTACGTGTGTGACATGTTAGGGGAGACGTGTGTCACGTGTATCTGTATGTGTGTATGTGTGTATGTGTGTATGTGTGTATGTGTGTGTGTGTGTGTATGTGTGTATGTGTGTGTGTGTGTGAGAGAGTAAGAGAAAGAAAGCGAGAAAGGGGGGGTGGGGGGGCGGAGAAGCAAGGGGCCGAGATACTCTGTGTTGATTGAGGGATTATAATGGGATTAGAGGTATCTTGGGATAGGTTACCGCGGTGATGTGATAATCACAGTGTCCATCCTCTGATGTTGGCGGGGACAGGGGTGTCAATCGCAGTGTCACCATGGCGACAAAGAAAGGGCTTATCAGAGATGTGTACGGTACAACCCAAATGGACGTACTGTCAGAATAAGTGTGTGTAAAGGATTTGTGATCCACTGGTGGTGCGGTTTTGGAGTCAGGTCCAGGAATGGCTATTAACTCATAACATCAGGTTTCAGATGAACTTCCATGTGTCTTTCTATGGGATCTAAAAACAAATGCTTTCATCAATGTGTAATATGATCATTCTTTAGGTTTTTATTATTTATTTTTAGGGCAAAATCAGCACATTAACATACAAAGATTTAAAAACAAGAAATATTCAAGGACACAAAGAACTACTAAACTGGTAATGTGTTGGGTAAGGTGGGTTGATCTATGGCCAGCAGGGAACTGGATTCATATTAAAAACATTTAACATTTAAACATAAAAACATTACATAGTCATGAAGTCCCCCAAGCAGAGATAATCAGGAGATGGTGGATTATAATTTATGTATATAAATGCATACACACATTACTTTTTTCTATATTATTATTTTGGAATTGTTTACTGTTTTAATGTGCGAACATGCTATTGTGGTTGGGTTTGGTTCTTCCCTTGGGTCCAGGGCTAGAGGCATCGTCTGACCGGTTTCTCAGCAGGTGGAACTGGCAGAACCCAAGGAAAGTTAGTCACATTAAGGGGCCAGTTGTGTTGTATTTGTATTGACATGTTTGTATATTTGCTATTCGTATTTTGGTGTGAAACATCATCATGTGGACATTCATGAATGTCTGTCTCTCAGCTCTGTTTCTCTTCCTCAGATGGTCAGACAGACAGACAGACAGAAATACTGTCTGACAGACAGACACTCAGACCGTAAGACAGAGAGACAGACAGACAGTAAGACAGAAATACAGTCTGACAGACAGACAGTCAGACAGTAAGACAGAGAGACAGACAGACAGTAAGACAGAAATACAGTCTGACAGACAGACAGTCAGAGACAGTCAGACAGTAAGACAGACAGACAGGCAGTTAGTCAGTCAGACAGACAGAGTTGTGTGATTATGTGTCCTTTAGGACTGCTGTTACCTGAGCCTGTTGATGTTGGGTGGGCAGTGTGGTGCCATGCCAATCCTGACGTCCCCAAGAGCCTGAAAACGATCCCCCTTTTAACCCCCTCCGCCCATCACCCCACCCATCCCACCACATCTCACCTTGGGCTAGACTTACTGCCCCCCCCCCCCCCCCACCACCACCACGAATTACACCCACCTGCTTTGGGATTGACTTTCCTCCACCGGACAGAGCTGGAATACTGGAATACCTGGACAGGTAAGTCTCCTGAGCAATGTGCCAAATGTGTGTGTGTGTGGATGTGTGTGAATGTGTGTGTGTGTGCACGTGTGTGTGTGCGCGTGTGTGGATGTTTGTGTGTGCGTGTGTGTGTATGTGTGTGTATGTGTGTGTGGATGTGTGTGTGGGTGTGGATGTGTGTGTGTGTGTGTGTGTATCTTCAGTAGTTTAGCGCTTCTAAAACTTCCACTCACCCTTCCTGTGAATAAATAATCAACACAGTCAATAAAGCCTCCATCCTTTTGATTATCGCTGTGTCCCTTCTATGTCTTATCTCTGTCTCTCTTTCTCCTTCTCCTTCAATCTCTCTATCACACAATCTCTCCATCCAGTCAGCTAATTAACAGAGTCTACAGTTTCAGCTGCCATCTCTTTCTCCTCCTCGTCCTCGTCCTCTTCCTCGCCATGTGCTATATGACTTTATCAGACCTGTCCATCAGACTCCCGGAGTCAGGGAACAGAGCTGTGTGTGTGTGTTTGTGTGTGTGTTTGTGTGTGTGTGTTTGTGTGTGTGTGTTTTTGTGTGTGTGTGTGTGTGTGAAGAGACCACAGCCAGAAGGGGGTTAACATGTGACCAGAGTAACGGATCAGAACCGGAACAGGTAAAACTGCTGCTGGCAGTTGGTCTTCCGGTTAAGTTTAACTATGAGGAGCACTACTGAGAAATGAGGACGAAGGAGACGGGGGGAGAAGGAGAGTGGAGGGGGAGGAGGCTCAGGAGTTGGGACAGATCTGCAGGGTTGATGGTCTGTATTTTCACCTTAGTTATTTAATAGGGACTCATGACCAGAGCGACTTAAATGTTTCTGCATGTCCTCCAGGACCACCTCTATGGGACGCCCAGCTACCCCTGTCGGCCGAACACGGTCACACTGCCACGCCGGGTCGGTGTTCTGCTAGGACATGTGATGCGGTGACACGGTCGGAGAGAGAGCTGACAGACAGCGTGGGTGATAAGAGCCCATTGTCACACCACCGAGAGGTCCTCTTTCACAACAAGCTCTAGTACTACTGCTGGCTCTGTGTCTTCACCTGGGCTTGTAAACATATTCTATGTATTGCCGTCATTTGAACTGTGTTACTTCTAAATGCTAGGTGGACTGTCCCTTTGATGTCAAATGAACAGCTCTTTTAGCATATTCTGGATGTACTATACAGATGATATATATAAGTAACTCTAATGAACTTATTCTCTGCAGCAGAGGTAACACATATTCCTGTGGTGGTCCTTACCAGAGGCCGTTTCATCATTAGCACTTGAAATGTTTTCGAGACTGAACTTGAACAAACTTTCAAAGCTCTTCTAATTTTCTGGACTGATGGACCTTCATGCCTTTAAGTTATGATGAGATGCCGTTTCACTTTGTTTATTTGAGCTGTTCTTGCCATAATATGGACACAGACAATGATACACTCACCTAAAGGATTATTAGGAACACCATACTAATACTGTGTTTGACCTCCTTTCGCCTTCAGAACTGCCTTAATTCTACATGGCATTGATTCAACAAGGTGCTGAAAGTATTCTTTAGAAATGTTGGCCCATATTGATAGGATAGCATCTTGCAGTTGATGGAGATTTGTGGAATGCACATCCAGGGCACGAAGCTCCCGTTCCACCACATCCCAAAGATGCTCTATTGGGTTGAGATCTGGTGACTGTGGGGGCCATTGCAGTACAATGAACTAATTGTCATGTTCAAGAAACCAATTTGAAATGATTCGAGCTTTGTGACATGGTGCATTATCCTGCTGGAAGTAGCCATCAGAGGATGGGTACATGGTGGTCATAAAGGGATGGATATGGTCAGAAACAATGCTCAGGTAGGCCGTGGCATTTAAACGATGCTCAATTGGCACTAAGGGGCCTAAAGTGTGCCAAGAAAACATCCCCCACACCATTACATTACCACCACCAGCCTGCACAGTGGTAACAAGGCATGATGGATCCATGTTCTCATTCTGTTTACGACAAATTCTGACTCTACCATCTGAATGTCTTAACAGAAATTGAGACTCATCAGACCAGGCAACATTCTGTAGCGGAGATGAGTGGTATCCGGTGGGGTCTTCTGCTGTTGTAGCCCATCCGCCTCAAGGTTGTGCGTGTTGTGGCTTCACAAATGCTTTGCTGCATACCTCGGTTGTAACGAGTTGCTCTTCTATCAGCTTGAATCAGTCGGCCCATTCTCCTCTGACCTCTAGCATCAACAAGGCATTTTTGCCCACAGGACTGCCGCATACTGGATGTTTTTCCCTTTTCACACCATTCTTTGTAAACCCTAGAAATGGTTGAGCGTGAAAATCCCAGTAACTGAGCAGATTGTGAAATACTCAGACCGGCCGGTCTAGCACCAACAACCATGCCACGCTCAAAATTGCTTAAATCACCTTTCTTTCCCATTCTGATATTCAGTTTGGAGTTCAGGAGATTGTCTTGACCAGGACCACACCCCGAAATGCATTGAAGCAACTGCCATGTGATTGGTTGATTAGATAATTGTATTAATTAAATTGAACAGGTGTTCCTAATAATCCTTTAGGTGAGTGTATATACTTCTAAGTAATCATTACACTCAAAAACATTTGAAATGGTTAACGGCTAATAATGTTGTGTCATTACATCAATGTTATACTTGCTTTTATATACTTGCTGTTATATACTTGCTGCTGTGATTTGATCAAACAAATATCTAACAGTATTGAAATTCTTTGTGGGTCTAATCTCAGAGAAATATGTATCTCTTCCTTATTCTCCCTCTTCCCTCTTCCCTCCAACTCTATTTCTTTTTATTTATTTCTCCCTCCAACTCTCTCTCAAACACTCTTTTCCTCCCTTCTCTTGCTATCTTTTCTCTTAGAAACACACACACACCCACAGACACACACACATACACACAAGGATTTAGTGGTTATCTCAGCTGTCAGTATTTCTATAAATATGCGGCAGGAAGTGAGATGTGTATGTTAGTGTTTCTGTGTGTGTGAGTAGATGCGTGTATTTGTGTGCGTGTGTGTGTGTGTGTGTCTAAATGAGTATTGGTTAGCATTGAGGGACAGTTGCTCTGTGCTCAGAATAAGTCACACTGGCCAAACCAGCAGCCAACAAACACTAACCAGGGATGATGCAGCCAAACCAGAAGCCAACTGATACTAACCAGGGATGATGCAGCCAAACCAGAAGCCAACTGATACTAACCAGGGATGATGCAAGTAAACCACAGACTCCCAGAAAATAAGAGAAAAGTAGGGCTGGAACAAATACATCCACCATGTCTCAAACCACTGGGAGTTCAAAAGGAGTCCAACATGCTGTTGAATGAAATGGCTTGAGGTCAGATTGGAGAGAAAATCTGTGTTCACCTTACACATTAGATCTTTCTCTTATGTTCAAATGAACTCTCTGGACTGAGTGATTCATAAAAGCTTACAACGACTACCAGACTAGTATTGTATAAAAACAGATTTTTATACTAGGTTGCAGGGAGGTTCTGACAATGTTTTAGTTTACACCCCTTAAACAAGTTGATTTCCTAACATTAAGAAAAAGGAATTTATACAGGGCTTGGTGTTAAATACTGTCCTCTAAAATAGCATAATGCTTCAATTAGGCAATAAGGGCGGGATGGACTGTAAATATACTATAGCTGTGGGCAGTTGAGGAAGCCGGTAGAAGGTTGATTATGTTATAGTACTGAGCACAGAAAAGTGTTGGATTTAACATAATAAGAATGTTTTTGAGAACAACGTCACCTAGTTGAAGGATGTTTCTAAAACACGTAATGAGAAGTATTCTCTGAACTATTCTGTTAAAGAAAGAAAAAAACAACACAATAACCTTTGGCAACGCACTTAAAACTTCTAAGCTGGGTAATGTACAGTGCTCCAACGAAATAAATGCTAGATGTTCTTTTCTTCATTTTCCACTTCCTTTGGCAGTGTAAACAGATGATTCCCATTTCAATAAAGCCCTTTGAATTTAACTGATTTGAGAGTCACACAGAGTGAGAGAGAGAGGGACAGAGAGAGAAAGTAAACTCATAGCAACAGAAGAAATCATCTGGCCCTAGCTGGGAATGGGGAGGGTTTCCATAGTTAGAGTGTGACTGGCTGATTGACTCACCAGCTAATTGACTGACAGGCTGATTGACTGACTGGCTGATTGACTGACTGGGAGGCATAAGTATAGGAAATCATATATATCTTCACTAGCCAAATGCTCCTGCTCACACATCTACAGTTGGTCCTCCTCCTTCTCCTCACAGTATAACGTTAAGAGGGTCTATTATCAGGGCTCTAACTCCTGAGGTTGGGAGACCGGCAGCCGTGGAGCGGGAGCCAGGCGAGCAGGGCTTGATCAGATGAGTATTTTGAGGGGATCGGTGGTTGAAAGGTAACCCTTGTCACGGCTCAGCTACCCGATCAGAGAACCGCGCCAGGAGAGGAACAGCTGCCTGGCCCGCATGTGACATGTGTAGGTATGCACATGGAAATGCACAGGTGCATGCAAGCACACACACACCTAAACAAGCACAAACAAACACACATAACTTAACAAATACCTTAATACAAACACCTTAACACACAAACACACACACACCTAAACAAGCACAAACAAACACACATAACAAATACCTTAATACAAACACCTTAACACACACACACACACACACACACACACACACCTAAACAAGCACAAACAAACACACATAACAAATACCTTAATACAAACACCTTAACACACACACACCTAAACAAGCACAAACAAACACACATAACTTAACAAATACCTTAATACAAACACCTTAACACACAAACACACACACACCTAAACAAGCACAAACAAACACACATAACAAATACCTTAATACAAACACCTTAACACACACACACACACACACACACACACACATAAACAAGCACAAACAAACACACATAACAAATACCTTAATACAAACACCTTAACACACACACACACACACACACACACACCTAAACAAGCACAAACAAACACACATAACAAATACCTTAATACAAACACCTTAACACACACACACACACACCTAAACAAGCACAAACAAACACACATAACAAACACCTTAACACACACACACACACACACACACACCCTTACCTGCCTTCCACTGTTATGGTGGTGAGGGTGGGGGGGTGTAACCTGAAACAGGGTGGCGGTGGAAGAGAGGATGCAGAGAGGAGGGGGTGAGGGGGTGAGGGGGTGAGGGGGTGAGGGGGTGAGGCAGTTCTGGCCCTCGGTCAAGTGCTTTGTGTTCCACAACCAGGAGGTGTCGGGTTACCTGGGTCCTGAAATGAGATGCCCCAGAAGGGGATTCAAACTGACTCTGTCTCTCTGGATGCTCTGCCTGTCCAGGCCTACCACCACCACCACCCCTACTACCCCCAACACCACCACCCCCAACACCACCACCACCACCCCTACTACCCCCACCACCACCACCCCTACTACCACCACCACCACCACCCCTACTACCCCCACCACCCCTACTACCCCCACCACCACCCTTACTACCCCCAACACCACCACCCCTACTACCCCCAACACCACCACCACCCCTACTACCCCCACCACCACCACCACCACCACCCCTACTACCCCCACCACCACCACCCCTACTACCCCCACCACCACCACCCCTACTACCCCCACCACCCCTACCACCACCACCACCACCCCTACTACCCCCACCACCCCTACTACCCCCAACACCACCACCCCTACTACCCCCAACACCACCACCCCTACTACCACCACCACCCCTACCACCACCACCACCCCTACTACCCCCACCACTCCTACTACCCCCACCACCACCCCTACTACCCCCAACACCACCACCCCTACTACCCCCAACACCACCACCCCTACTACCCCCACCACCCCTACCACCACCACCACCCCTACTACCCCCAACACCACCACCCCTACTACCACCACCACCCCTACTACCCCCAACACCACCACCCCTACTACCCCCACCACCCCTACCACCACCACCACCCCTACTACCCCCACCACCCCTACCACCACCACCACCCCTACTACCCCCACCACCAACACCACCCCTACTACCCCCACCACCCCTACCACCACCACCACCACCCCTACTACCCCCACCACCCCTACTACCCCCACCACCACCCCTACTACCCCCAACACCACCACCCCTACTACCCCCAACACCACCACCCCTACTACCACCACCACCCCTACTACCACCACCACCACCCCTACTACCCCCACCACCACCCCTACTACCCCCACACCACCACCCCTACTACCCCCAACACCACCACCCCTACTACCCCCACCACCACCACCACCACCAACACCACCACCCCTACTACCCCCACCACCACCCCTACCACCACCACCACCCCTACTACCCCCAACACCACCACCCCTACTACCCCCACCACCACCCCTACTACCCCCACCACCACCCCTACTACCCCCAACACCACCACCCCTACTACCCCCACCACCCCTACCACCACCACCACCCCTACTACCCCCACCACCAACACCACCCCTACTACCCCCACCACCCCTACTTGTTGTGCTTTGCCTTATCAACTGCCCTTTAGGCATAATAAGGTTATTATTGAAATGGTATACCACAGTCATGTGACAAAGGGCCATGGAAAAATACAACACTTCAAAACTCAAAAAGTTTTTTCCATCAAATGCTGGGCACAAAATATAAAGAAAAAAGAGACATCAACTTATTAAGAACCTAACTTTGTGCCTCTCTCTAGCTTTGTGCCTTACTCTAACTTTATGTCTCTCTCTAGCCCAGGCTAATAAGTTATCAAAATCAAAGATACTCAGTATTCGTATGAGTCACTTCACATGTAATTGGTTTTTATTCACATCAAATTCCACATAGATTGACAGGTTCAGAGTGTGTCCCTGAGGTGCCGCCGGCTGAACAGACCGGTAATTGGTGAACGCAGTCCACTGTTCCTCACCACTTCGCCAATACCACCCTACCCGCTAATTAAAAACAGAAAGAAGGTTGTAAGAGAGAGAGGCGGAGAAAAAGAGAGAGACAGACAGAGAGCGGAGAGGAAGGGTGTCACCAAGGACACAGAGAGCCGTGTAAACCGGAGACGCAGAGCTCCACCGCTCCCAGCATCATCAGTATGACCAGAACAGCACTGCCGTTTGAAGTTGTGACAGAGAACAGACAAAAGAGTCTGGAACTGAACTGACACCTTCTGGGAATAAAGAATGAGAGAGAGAGGTAGAGACAGGATGGAGAGAGATAGAGAGAGAGAGAGAGAAACAGAGAGACACGAGAATGAAACAGAAGTAGAGGGAGAAAGAGAAAGAGTGAGAAATAATCAACAGAAACAGAGAAAGTAAAAAGAAAGGAAGCTATGAAGACATAGAGACAGAGAGTCTGTGAGACAGTAGAGACAAGTTGAGCAATGTGGACCAGAGAGTCTGTGAGACTGGGAGTTGAGTTGAGCAAAGTGGACCAGAGAGTCTGTGAGACTGGGAGTCGAGTTGAGCAAAGTGGACCAGAGGGTCTGTGAGACAGGGAGTCGAATTGAACAAAGTGGACCAGAGAGTCTGTGAGACAGGGAGTCGAGTTGAGCAAAGTGGACCAGAGAGTCTGTGAGACTGGGAGTCGAGTTGAGCAAAGTGGACCAGAGAGTCTGTGAGACTGGGAGTCGAGTTGAGCAAAGTGGACCAGAGAGTCTGTGAGACTGGGAGTCGAGTTGAGCAAAGTGGACCAGAGAGTCTGTGAGACTGGGAGTCGTCTCTTGAGTGTTTGTATGAAAGTGGAACTGCCTCCTTTAGGGTAATTATTGTTTCCATTCACCTGGCAAGCTTACCCCTCTCTCTTTCCTCCTCACCCCCCTCCTCCATTCCTCCCCACCACCTTTACCTTCCCAAGTCATCATGTTTACACAAGCTGTTATTGCCTTCTCCCTCTTGTTTTTCCCCTCATCTTTTCTTCCTCCTTTCCTTCATCCTTCCAGTCTTTCTTTGTTTTTTCTCTTGCCGGAAGGAAATATGCAGGGCTAGCTCATCATCAGAGCCAGCCAACATCAGCTAATCCTCTCCCCAAAGCACCTTAGCAACGCTGGGAATTTAGAGATGCTGAAAAAAAACATGCGAACGAAAACAAGGACAACAACTGTTCTTAACACTGGGCTCACTCTTGGCAAAGACTGGTCGCATCTTGAGATGTGTGTGTTTTCCATAAGCAGTTCACAACAATCTGCATGGCTGTGATAACCAAGGGATCTGTTACAGGAGTGTGTGTGTGTGTGTGTGTGTGTGTGTGTAGACATGAAGGGTTAGAGCACCTTGTTGGATAGTATAATACTGGTAATAATTGTGTAGTCACCTGAGTTACCCATGATCCTGTGCAGTCTGGCTTGGTCCCACCTCACATAGCCTGAGCGAACTTTCAAACTTCCTCTCCAGAGAGAGGGAAAAGAGCTGCTGCATGCTTCAACCAATCCAGTGAATGTGAAGTTCAGGTGGAGTCTGTGTGTGTGTGTGTGTGTGCGCATGTGTTTTTGTAGGGGGTGAGGAGAAACATGTAAACGATGTTAGGACACAATAAATTCTTACTCTTTAGTTACCACATTGCATTTATTACCAATGCAAGTAACAGATTTTAAGTCAAAAATCATGTATAGGGACAAGACATCATCAACCAAAAATGTCATTTAAACTAGATACACTGATATAAAATCAATATTACAAGACTGTTGAGATGATTGTGTGATTAAGTCATTTTTGATGCAATCAGAATCTCGACATTGTATTAAATGCTTCATTGATTTTGCAGATTTCTTCTCTGATTGCCTCATTTATAGCATCTGCCCAGTACCCAACCATTTAACCTTCTCCCTCGTTGCTTCCCGCAGCATCTTGAGCAACAAAATACATTAACAAGAATGAAATAAATGAAAAAACAAATGAAATGAGTGAATCTACCCATTATATTTTAACAGTGGCCTCGCAGAAAACTTTTCCTATCATTTCTTTCTTGTACTCCACAATTATCTTTCATTTAATTTTCTTTAGAATAAAACAGATATTTTCTCCAGATGATGGCAAACAAAGGTAACAGGGAGTGATTTTAAAGTGTTTATTAAAAATTGATTGTTTCTTTTGTCGTAACGTTAAAGGCTGCAGACACTATGTCTTGGCCATGAGTTAGACAGAAGGACAGCCGACTTCTTTAGTGGTATAGCTTGGAGCATATTTATCAAACATTTGCACTACAATACGAAAAAAACAGTCTTTCCTCACAAATGTTCTATCGCCTCTTTTGTCCCTTGTCTCCATAGAACACTTTCCTCTATGCTAACTAGCTGGGATAACAGTCAGTTTTCCAGGCATTGGCTGGTTCTTTTGCCGGTGTGCTGCCAAACCGCAGTAAGCTGGTGTTATCTGTGTGAGAGGCTAAACACGGCACTTACTATCCACTCAGGTTGCCAGTCAGACTGCCTGTCTTTCTTAGAACTGGCCAGACCTGATTTCCAGCTAACTGTCTAGCTAGCTTATGTTCCAACCAGCCGCCTGGATTGCAGGGCAGGACTGGTGTCTTGGAAGTGGCCGGACGTTATTTTTATGTTGGCTCCTCGGAGGCTAGAGAATATTGATCCGTTCCAATTTTCGGGTTTAAGAAATGTTTTAATAGGCAAAGTGATGCTGAGATGTAGGTCATGAGGGTGAGTCAGGGGACTAAGATAGGAGGGTGAGTGAGGGTACTAAGAGAGGAGGGTGAGTCAGGGTACTAAGATAGGAGGGTGAGTCAGGGTACTAAGATTAGAGGGCAAGTCAGGATACTAAGATTAGAGGACGAGTCAGGGTACTAAAATAGGAGGGTGAGCCAGGATACTAAGAGAGGAAGGGTGAGTCAGGGTACTAAGACTAGAGGGTGAGTCAGGGTACTAAGATAGGAGGGTGAGTCAGGGGACTAAAATAGGAGGGTGAGTCAGGGTACTAAAATAGGAGGGTGAGTCAGGGTACTAAAATTAGAGGGTGAGTCAGAGGACTAAGATAGGAGGGTGAGTCAGGGTACTAAGATTAGAGGGTGAGTCAGGGTACTAAAATAGGAGGGTGAGTCAGGGGACTAAAATAGAAGGGTGAGTCAGGGGACTAAGATTGGAGGGTGAGTCAGGGGACTAAGATAGGAGGGTGAGTCTGGGTTCTAAGATAAGAGGGTGAGTCAGGGGACTAAGATAGGAGGGTGAGTCAGGGGACTAAGATGGGAAGGTGAGTCAGGATACTAAGATAGGAGGGTGAGTCAGGGTACTAAGATAAGAGGGTGAGTCAGGGTACTAAAATAGGAGGGTGAGTCAGGATACTAAGAGAGGAAGGGTGAGTCAGGGTACTAAGATTAGAGGGCGAGTCAGGGTACTAAGAGAGGAGGGTGAGCCAGGGGACTAAGATAGGAGGGTGAGTCAGGGTACTAAAATAGGAGGGTGAGTCAGGGTACTAAAATTAGAGGGCGAGTCAGGGTACTAAGATTAGAGGGCGAGTCAGGGTACTAAGATTAGAGGGCGAGTCAGGGTACTAAGATTAGAGGGCGAGTCAGAGTACTAAGAGAGGAGGGTGAGCCAGGGGACTAAGATAGGAGGGTGAGTCAGGGGACTAAAATAGGAGGGTGAGTCAGAGGACTAAGATAGGAGGGTGAGTCAGGGTACTAAAATAGGAGGGTGAGTCAGGGGACTAAAATAGGAGGGTGAGTCAGGGGACTAAGATTGGAGGGTATGTCAGGGTACTAAGATAGGAGAGCGAGTCAGGGGACTAAGATAGGAGGGTGAGTCAGGGGACTAAGATAGGAGGGTGAGTCAGGGGACTAAGATAGGAGGGTGAGTCAGGGGACTAAGATAGGAGGGTGAGTCAGGATACTAAGATAGGAGGGTGAGTCAGAGGACTAAGATAGGAGGGTGAGTCAGGGGACTAAAATAGGAGGGTGAGTCAGGGTACTAAAATTAGAGGGCGAGTCAGGGTACTAAGATTAGAGGGCGAGTCAGGGTACTAAGATTAGAGGACGAGTTAGGATACTAAGATTAGAGGGCGAGTCAGGGTACTAAGAGAGGAGGCTGAGCCAGGGGACTAAGATAGGAGGGTGAGTCAGGGTACTAAGATTAGAGGGTGAGTCAGGGTACTAAAATAGGAGGGTGAGTAAGGGGGCTAAAATAGAAGGGTGAGTCAGGGGACTAAGATTGGAGGGTGAGTCAGGGGACTAAGATAGGAGGGTGAGTCTGGGTTCTAAGATAAGAGGGTGAGTCAGGATACTAAGATAGGAGGGTGAGTCAGGGTTCTAAGATAGGAGGGTGAGTCAGGGGACTAAGATGGGAAGGTGAGTCAGGATACTAAGATAGGAGGGTGAGTCAGAGGACTAAGATAGGAGGGTGAGTCAGGGGACTAAGATAGGAGGGTGAATCAGGGTTCTAAGATAAGAGGGTGAGTCAGGGGACTAAGATGGGAAGGTGAGTCAGGATACTAAGATAGGAGGGTGAGTCAGAGGACTAAGATAGGAGGGTGAGTCAGGGTTATAAGATAAGAGGGTGAGTCAGGGGACTAAGATAGGAGGGTGAGTCAGGGTTCTAAGATAAGAGGGTGAGTAAGGGGACTAAGATTAGAGGGTGAGTCAGGGGACTAAGATAGGAAGGTGAGTCAGGATACTAAGATAGGAGGGTGAGTCAGGGTTCTAAGATGGGAGGGTGAGTCAGGGGACTAAGATGGGAGGGTGAGTCAGGGGACTAAGATAAGAGGGTGAGTCAGGATATTAAGATAGGAGGGTGAGTCAGGGTTATAAGATAAGAGGGTGAGTCAGGGGACTAAGATAGGAGGGTGAGTCAGGGTTCTAAGATGGGAGGGTGAGTCAGGGTTCTAAGATAAGAGGGTGAGTCAGGGTTCTAAGATGGGAGATGGTTTAGATCAATGATTCTCAGAGATCTTACTTTGCATACCACCTCACTGAATAAATATCAACTAAAGGGAGCACCGCGTACCACCAGGGGTACACGTACCATAGTTTGAGAACCAGTGGTTTAGATGACAAGTATGGACATTAGGTGACATTAGGTGACATTAGGTGACATTAGGTGACATTAGGGGAGGTGCTTGGGGGAGGACAGGAAGCCTGTCTAGGAGCCCTGATGGTCAATGACATTTTCTGTACGGTACTTTCGCCCTGCATCGCAAATCCACTGGCGCTTATCGTAATGACGGACTGCCAGCCGGCCAGACCAGCGCCTGTCTGTCAATCACAGGTCTCCATGGTGATCCAGGGACATTCCTCCATGACACTCATCATACTGGATACTCTGGAGAGAGAGAGAAACAGATGAGATGGACTCAGCGAGACAGACATCTAAAGGTCAGCAGTCAGTCAGTACAGAAGTCACAGCTATATTCATCTTCCCCGGTTTCTTCTGATCTAGAGATAGAGTGCACAGAGAGGCAGGCTGTGGGTTGGGAAGGACTGGCCCAGGATGGAGCTCAGAGAGGCAGGCTGTGGGTTGGGAAGGACTGGCCCAGGATGGAGCTCAGAGAGGCAGGCTGTGGGTTGGGAAGGACTGGCCCAGGATGGAGCTCAGAGAGGCAGGCTGTGGGTTGGGAAGGACTGGCCCAGGATGGAGCTCAGAGAAGCAGGCTGTGGGTTGGGAAGGACTGGCCCAGGATGGAACTCAGAGAAGCAGGCTGTGGGTTGGGAAGGACTGGCCCAAGATCACACGCCATCTGGTCTCCAACCAGATGATAGATACTCTGGACTTATTTACTGCTTATTTACAACTCATGTACAGTCATTCTTCCTACCATGCTTAAAGTGAACACACACACATGTACACACACACACACAAACGCACACACACACCACTGCCACGATGATGTGGATTTGGGCAAATATGTGAATTTCCCAATCACTTGAGAGGTTATCAGCATATTAACACATGAACAGGATTAATCCCATTTCACCTTCCTCTGCTAAATAGTCTCAAAAGCTGACAACCATCTATTGGCCTCGAAAACAAATAGAGTGGCGTTATCATAATCATTAAAGGCTACTTATCCCAGCCGGCTGAGAAGACATCCTTCACAGGGCACAATCTCACGTCATCTAAATGACCCAGGATTGTTGATCACTTGACCTCACAAAGGTCAGAGGTCATGGGGTCAAACAGCTATCAGTGAGGTGCAGGGTTGCAGCATCAAGAAATGAAACCAACGTTTTCTTTATCATGACTTACTGACCTCCCATTAACCCCTTCCAAGCCACTTTAGAAATTATCACCTGCCTCTGAGCTATCAGAGATCCTTTATAGCAGCGTGGGACAGTAAGATAGAGAATTTGTGTGTAAAAGCACAATCCAGTGTGTGTGTATGTGTGTGTGTGCGTGATTATCCAGCCAAAGATTTTCCGGCAGCAGTGCGCTAAAAGGATTAGCCATCTTGGCAGCAGGGTTCCCAGTGCTTCATTCTGTCACCGTCCGTCTCCCAGATGTTAACGGGAAATGCCAGAAGAAGAACATGAGAAAGACATCTGTCACAACTGGACCAAACCACTCTGACCTGCAAGACACCTTCACTCACCAGAATCACAGTCCAGGAAAACTTTAACCAAATGTAGTCAATTTTCTGTGCACAGTATGTCTTTCTCTCAGTCTCGCTCTCTCTATCCCTCTCTCTTTAACACACGTGGAATCTCTTTTCTGTCGTTCCCTTCCCTAGTTCTTTTTCTCTGTATGTATGTGTCTGTGTGAAAGACAGAAAGAGAAATAGAAGAAGAGAGAGGGAGAAAGACTAAATTAAAACCTTAAAGATGCAGTTCTGTGAAATTAGTAGATGTGGGCTGTGTGAAGGCAGTAGATGTGTGTGTGTGGCTCTGTGAAGGCAGTATGTGTGTGTGTGTGGCTCTGTAAAAGCAGTATATGTGTGTGTGGCTTTGTGAAGGCAGTATGTGTGTGTGTGTGTGTGTGTGGCTCTGTGAAGGCAGTATATGTGCGTGTGTGGCTCTGTGAAGGCAGTATGTGTGTGTGTGGCTCTGTAAAAGCAGTATATGTGTGTGTGGCTCTGTGAAGGCAGTATGTGTGTGTGTGTGTGTGGCTCTGTGAAGGCAGTATATGTGCATGTGTGGCTCTGTGAAGGCAGTATATGTGCGTGTGGGGGGTGAACAAGCTCTTTGTGACCAGTAGATATGGGGGTGTTCAGAACCTCGAGCTACCACAAAAAGAAAATTGCTCATTTCACCACAACATGCTATTTAAGTTATAACGCACCGTGGGGGTTTCATCAAACCACACTGCCCCCGTCACCACGCGCCTATCCCACCTCCGGCACCGGCCTCCATCGACCGTCTGAGTGGAACGGAGCTGTGCCTCCACTGGCCACGCCAGCAGTGACAAAATCCTGTTGTCTATTTACAATGAGCCCATCCTCACAACAAACAAACCAACAACGGCTTCAAAGACGGCCGCTAGATCAATGAGCAATCCATAAACATCTAGTCCATTCATTGTCCTCTTTCACATGTTATTGTTCAGCTCGTAGATGATAGCTGAGGCAGCCCAGATGCAAAGAGTGGTGTAAGTTTGTCCTCCACACACACACACACACACACACACACAAACAGAGACACCAACAAACAGACAGAGAGCAGGTCAACAGTAGAAAGAAAAAACCAACCATTCCTGACTTTTCAGGGTGGGGTTTTCTACTGGACTCCAGCATGGCTGGATGACATTACCATGTGGTGACAGATTGTTGGTGGCCCCCAGGTGAAGATCTGACCACTATGTTGGAACACTGTCATGGTATAAACGTCTTCGAGACACACAGACAGTATATCCACGAGTCCACCATGTCAAAGAAGCACCCGGCTGTCTCATGATCTTTCATCTGAGAGGTTTCCAGCTAAAACGTCCCAACTTCCAAACAAATTGTTGGTTTAGAGGACCCTTATAGATGTGATCGTATCACCTATTTAAAACAATGTATTTTTGGAGGGGTTTGACAGTATCAGTGGCGTTGATCATGAAACCAGAATGCACCTTTTACTTTGCATATGTGTAGAAATATATACAGTGAACGCCAGAGGTATTTGGACAGACGCATTTAATGTTTGCTCTGTATTCCAGCATGTTTGAAATGACACAGTGACCAGGAGGTTACAGTGCTGTCTGTCAGCTTTAATTTTATGACATTTTCATCCATATTTAATCAACAATTATACAAAGTATAGAATCTATTTAACAATATAAAAAAGCATTTGGACAATTTGTTTTGAAGCTGTTTCTTTTCGGGCAAACACATTTGTAAATGTCTAGTCATGACTCTATGCTTTGCATTTCCATCTAAAGTCTGCTGCTGGTGTTTGACAACACAAGGACCAAAGAGCTGTCAACGAAAGTCAAGCTGGACATGACGAAGTAGAAAAATCTGAAAACATCGAGAAACATAACAACAACATTAGCTAAAACGTACTGAAGGAACAAAGCATCGGTGAGCACAGCAAACCCGGTAGACCACAGAAGACCACTAACTGATGCAATGCCAGAGTGAGTAATTGGGAGAATCTGGACCATTCCCGCTGTGTAGTGGGCCACTGGCCACCGTGCGGTAGTGCGGTCCACTCTCAGAGCGCCGTTCATTCCTCACATGATCTAATTCTCTCTCTCTTACACACGCAAACACAGAAGTGCTGCCAACTGGGCGGGAACGCCCCCACGGCCCACACCAAACGAGTGGCCCTCATCTGACCTGACATAATTACAAGTTTACATTGGAGAGACAGACTGATGACAACTGATAACACGTTTACAGATGGAGAAGAAAAAGAGAAAAGAAGTGGGTATAGGCAAGGGTATGCGACCATATGTAGTGTAATTTATCATTTAACTTTTTATTAGGCCTATCAGAGATAAGGCTTATACACGTGCAAGTAATATAAATACTTAGACTAATGCTGGTAATTGTTTTGTCTCCGTTTACTCATTTTACATTTTTGAGCCTCAGAGCCATCCATATAGTGGAATTAACAAACAACTTGCATGCATAAATTACAGATCTCCCTTGATTAATGTTTGTAGATAAACATCTTTAGCAAACTGTCAGGTCCTGGCCGGGGTGCCTCTAGGCACCTCTATGCGCCCTGGGTGCCACAGTCAAGACCTGACCGCAGAGGTGCCTCTAGGCATCTCTGCGTTACGGTTTTCTGTTCTCCCCAGAGGCAGCTGTACCTTGTCTCTGTTTTGGGGAGCCTATTTAAGTTGCTCTGGTTATTCTTTGGTTTGTGGTTCATTGTTTGTGCTTCAACCTTCTTTTTTTATTTTTGTTGGAGAGAAAAAATAAAAGGATGTCACCCATGCACTTTCCTCCATGTGTCCTGCCTCACCTGCACCATGGCACAACCTTGACTACTCTATATCAGTGCCTATTCAGGTAGCCTAATTCATTGGGAATCATTTAATAGCGACACAAGTGTCTGGTTAGGGTGACTAACCATCCATCAGAAGAGCTACTGTTTACAGGCCCCCACCTGAACCCCATTCTAACCCACATTTCCTTTATAAGCTGAGTTGTGATTCAGTGTTGGCTCAAATGCCCACATCCCCTGCAGCTGTTCAGAAATGGAGAGCTAATATGTGTTTTTAGAGTACCCTAATATACAATGGATATAAAAAGTCTACACACCCCTGTGAAAATGCCAGGTTCTTGTGATGTAAAAGAATGAGACAAAGATAAATCATGTCAGAACATTTTCCACATTTAATGTGACCTACGACGTGAACAATTCAGTTGAAGAACAAACTGAAATCTCTGAGGAAAAAATAGAAAATAAAAAACTCACAATAACCTGGTTGCTTAAGTGTGCACACCCTTAAACTAATACTTTGTTGAACCACCTTTTGATTTTATTACAGCACTCAGTCTTTTTGGGTAGGAGTCTATTAGCATGGCACATCTTGATGTGGCAATATTTACCCACTCTTCTTTGCAAAAGCGCTCCAAATCTGTCAGATTCCGAGGACATCTCCTGTGCACAGCCCTCTTCAGATCACCCCACAGATGTTCAATTGGATTCAGGTCTGAGCTCTGGCTGGGCCATTCTAAAACGTTAATGTTCTTCTGGTGAAGCCATGCTTTTGTGGATTTGGATGTCATGCTGAAATGTGAACTTCCTCTTCATCTTCAGCTTTCTAACGGATGCCTGAAGGTTTTGTGCCAAAATTGCCTGGTATTTGGAACTGTTCATAATTCCCTCCACCCTGACTAAAGCGGTTCCAGCTGAAGAAAAACAGCCCCAAATCATGATTCTGCCACCACCATGCTTCACTGTGGGTATGGTGTTCTTTGGGTGATGTGCCGTGTTGTTTTTGTGCCAAACATACCTTTTGGAATTATGGTCAAAAAGTTAAACCTTGGTTTCATCAGACCATAACACTTTTTCCCACGTGCTTTTGTGGGACTTGATTTTTGTTTTTGCAAATTTCAGCCAGACTTGAATGTTTTTCTTTGTAAGAAAAGGCTTCTGTCTTGCCACCCTACCCCACACAGACAGTACTTGCCAGAAATTCCTGCAGTTCCTTTAATGTTGATGTAGGCCTCTTGGAAGACTCCCTGACCAGTTTTCTTCTCGTCTTTTCATAAATTTTGGAGGGACGTCCAGTTCTTGGTAATGTCTCTGTTGTGCCATATTTTCTCCACTTGATGATGACTGTCTTCACTGTATTCCATGGTATATCTAATGCTTTGGAAATTGTTTTGTACCCTTCTCCTGACTGATATCTTTCAACAATGTGATCCCTCTGATGCTTTGCAAACTCTCTTCGGACCATGGCTTTTGCTCTGAGATGCAACTAAGAAAATGTCAGGAAAATCCTACTAGAACAGCTGAACTTTATTTGTGATTAATCAGTCACTTTAAATGATGGCAGGTGTGTAATGACTTCTATTTAACATGAGTTTGAATGTGATTGGTTAATTCTGAACACAGCCATATCCACAGTTATAAGAGGGTGTGCACACTTATGCAACCAGGTTATTGTAAGGTTTTTATTTTTCATTTTTCCCCCTTGAAGATTTCAGTTTGTTTTTCAATAGAATTGTTCACATTATAGGTCACATTAAAAGTGGAAAACGTTTTGACATGATTTATCTTTGTCTCATTCTTTTACATCACAGAAACCTGGCATTTTCACAGGAGTGTGTAGACTTTTTATATCCACTGTAGTAGTTGTACTTGGTACCTTAATCAAGAGAACAATATAAAATGGTAGAACTATGGGATCATAGACCAACAACCTTCTATTTAGATTGTCTCGGGCAACATATAGATGCTGCCAGTTACGGCGATGTGTAATTCCAAGTCAAACAATGTCCATAGTTTACAATACAGTATGTCTTTAACATACTGCACAGCTTATATACAGAAAAGTTTATATTAATGGCAAAAAAATGTATGGTTATTTTAATTGACAGACAGCACTTTTTATATAGTTTTCTGTTCTTGTTATTTGAGATATTTTATTCAAAAGCATTTCTATGTTATCTATATTTATATTTGTAATATAATGTAGTTGTTAAGTGCCCCAAAAAAGTGGGTCGTTTTCATTAGTACATTATACGCCCCCTATCTAAATGGGATGTTGCACCATGCAACTCCAGGGCTGAAAATGAGTCTGACTCTGGCCCTGAACTGATGTCAGAAGAATACTATCAATGGTGAAGAACTCAAATATATGTACAACAGACCAGGAAGCCTCAATAACAGAGTGTCTAAAATACAGTTTGCTAAAAACAAGTACCATGAAAATACAGTATTTTGGGAACAAAGTATTTTGGTCAGATGAGGATTAAACTTGCATCAAAGTGATTAAGAGAACAGTGTGGAGAAAAAAAGGAACTGCCAATAATCCAGAGTGTATTTCTGTGAAACGTCGATGTCGTGTTATAGCTTGGGTATGAATGCCTACAAATGGAATTGACTCACTTGCCTTAATTAAAGGGGTACTCTATCCAAAACAACACATTACTATGTTGTATGGAGCAAATGGATAGTATCCAGAACCCTTCACTTTCTGCAAATTTTCTTGTGTTATTATTGTTATTTTTATTAAATTTATTTATTTTTGTTTCAATTAATTGAAATAATACACTGAACTATTTCATGTACCTATTGAGCTCATGTACATACACAAACCCTTTGCCATGACACTTGAAAATGAGCTCATATGTATCCTTGGTGTCCTTTGATCAACCTTCAGAGGTCTATAGAACTTGAGGCTACTTGTTGCAAATTCAGTTGATTGGATATTATTTGAAATCCACACACCTGTTGAAATAAAACCCCACACCACACAGTGCCTGTCAGAGCAAGAACAAGCCATGAAATCCAAAGAACTCTCTGTAGACCTCAGGGATAGAATTATGTCGAGACATACAGGAAGGTTACAAATAAAATGTATAAAGCATTGAAATCTCCCAAAAGCACAGTGGGCTTCATCACTGATAAACTGAAGAAGTTTGGAACTACCAAGCCTCTTCCTAATGATAAGTACCTTGGCAAGACAAACCTTGGTCAGCGAGGGGATATAGATTATCTGTTCTGATGAACCAAACTCAAACTCTGAATGCCAAGCATTACATCAAGAAAAAAACAAGGTACTGCTAATCACCTGGTTAATGCCATACATATGGTGAAGCATGGTGGAGCATCAGGCTATGGGGATGCATCTCAAAAGCAGGGAATGAGAGACTATTCAGGATTAGAGGAAATATGAACGCAGCAAAAACAAGAGGTCCTGGAAGAAAAGCTTATCTGGAGGACCTCAGACTTGAGCACAACAACAACCAAAAGCACACAGCCAAAACAACGCTGAAGATCACAGTTCACTGACATTCCCTATCCAATCTGACAGTGTTTGAGAAGAATTGGCGAAACTGCACATATTCAGATCTTTAATGCTTTAAATATAATTAAATATCTCTGTTTTCTTTAATTTTGGTAAATTGTCAATATGTTTTTGCTTTTTTAATTAGATATGTTTTTGCTTTATCACTAGGGATTTCTTCCTGAATTTTAACAAAATAGTACTCTGTCTTGACAGTAAAGTTAAGTTTGTTTTTATACACCCTTTTTGTGTTAGTAAACAGTGATTACTTTTTTGTTTGGCGAAACTGAACTGGTGGCAGAAAGTGACATAATTAACTTCTTTACAACTTATAGGAATATGGATAATCCATAAACCTTCTCCAATTATACTGTAAAGAAAATGTAATCACATATATAATATTACCCTATATCCCATTCATTCATTAAATACTTGCATAAATACTGAGGGGTGTAGGCTAAACTGTCTAAGTATGAGCAAGTTGGTTTGTATGCATGCTAATTCTGCTTATACACAAGCTAATGTTGCTAACGTTGGTCCATGGTATTTACCATTGTGAAATAGCCTATTGAGAATGCCAGCTTTGTGGTTGCTGCTGTTACTAATTTATCATGATTATTATAAATACATCATTGATTTTGCCTGTGTGTGATAAACAGTAGACAAAACAGTGCAGAGACGAGCATTCTGGATGATTTCATCAGTCCAGTCTGTGTGTTTGATTGCTTGAACCATACATGTTAGAACTGGTGTAGGCTAACGGAGATGATCTGAGAAACAGTGGGAACACAGTCATCTGCTTTTTCTTGCCGATATTCTGGTGAAACCGGATTCAAAAATGTATTTAGGCTACTAATTGCATTTGGACCACACAGTTTTATCAGGAACAACTCGGCAAATACGTAAGTGGTATGTGCATTCTAAGAGCAGAGTTATTCAGAGGAATTGGATTTTAACACGAAATTCGCTGGTTGTAGAGGAGTGTGGAGAAGACGTGTTATTGTCTCACAACTGTACGATTATTAGCATTAACAATTAGTAGGCTACATGAAGTACTTGAGCAACAGTTAAAATCACCTTTAATGTAGAAGACAAGTATTCAATGTGGCCTGATGAAAATTTTTTCAAGGGGACAAATCAGTTGACACTATTTGTACTTTTCTGCGTGTGCGCCCACAGAACTAGCCTGAATTGAAAAGGCCTGGAACTTCTCCAATGGCTGCCTGGTATGTTCATGGTGTGTCCTTGGTCATGTAAAATGCGTATTAAAATGGTACTGATTTAAGTCATGGAAAGTAATGTACAATATTAGCGGATACACTTCGCTCATCTGCTCTAGGTCTAAGTTCAAGAACACATTTTTGATTAACCTAGCGTTCAGCACTGAACAGCGCCCGTTTGAGAATGCAAAAACATACTGTACCTTTGAAATGTTGTAGACCAGCAGGGAAACTACAGTGAAAAGGAGGAATGGATAATTTTAACTTAATCCTGTGGATGAGATTAGGATCCTTTTGGCAATAAAGAAGAAAGCCACAGGCTAGGCATAAGCCCTTTCAGCTTTGTCCAAAGATAGCTTCAACTCTCTTTTTGAATATGGTAACACATGTTAAAGTCTACACAAACTATATTAAATGATAGGCTACACATCGGCGATGTGGGGGATGCACTGGTAGGGTCCAATGTGTCTGGATCTGAGAGATCGCATACTAGCAAGCATTGCTTCGCGGCTGTGCGTCAACTGAGATCATGAACAATCGGAATCTCTGTTTGCCCCCCGGTTCGCATCTCTGGGTCAGGAACATTAGCATATGATGCTCTGCTTGACTGACCACCGCTTACGCTTTTGTCCCTCACTCACTCAAGGGTTCAGCCACCAGGTAAAGGCAGGGGACTGAGCGGTTGTCCGATTACCCAAAAGACCCCTATGGGGTCCGTGGCCGTGGGAGGCACGTACGCACACACACAAACAAAGGGAAATATTTCTGTTGGCACATTTATAAAATTCCATTTATTTAGACCTAGGACTACATTCTATTGAATCTATTCAAAAGACACCCGAGGTGCTCATCACAAGCAGAAGTAAGTTTCTTCAATTTATTTCTTTGACTTGCTATTGTTGCGCCCTACAGTGGAACCCTGTAGTATTTGGAATCCGTCGCTAAACAGTGAGTGACAGTTCATTTTGCGCGCTGGGCTCATTCTCATGCGTTCCCTCGTGCCTCCATTATGTTCCAGTGGTGGGAAATGAGAGGTCCGCGAGCTGCTGGCATGCTGATTACTGCTCCTTAGGGATCCTCTGTTTCTCTTCGGTAATTGATAGTTAGACGCTGCTCTAATCAAATATACCGTCTGTCTCCACGATACAAACCTATATAGCCGGCCAAAACCACACGCTTGGGCGCAATGCAAGTTGACCTCTGTAAATATAAACCAGTTATTCTGACAACATAAGAGGAAGAATGAGAGATTTTGTATTCACTTTTGTATATCAAAACTCGATGTAAGAGTGTTTTTGTAAATGTCCTTGAATTTTTTGCCAAGATTTTTCGACTGAGCCTAGTTTTCCTTTTCAAATCACCGCACTGCTGTCTTGGAAATGTGCTTTAGAAATAAATGTACGCTGTTTCCCGCAATAAAGACACAGACTTACGTCTTCCAAGACATCTGAAAATGTTATCCTCATCAAATCTATTCTTTTCTTTCTACCCCCGAGCCATTCCCCAAAAAATCTTTGCTTCCCGCGGTGTGTTAGGTTTTGTGTGGTCCCGGCACTGCCCCGTTTTTGTCACTTCTCTGACGGGTTACCCCGGTCCCCTCGCACCTGCTTCACTGCCGGTCCCTTCAGTAATGCGCTGGGGCTTGTAATCGCCTTTGTGGGGGCATTGAGTTGTACGGCTGAGTGAAACTTCCCAACCTCACAGTGCGCCGGCCGCTGAATGAGACTCAGCGTGGGGCGGCTCTCCAAACCGCGGCCGCTGCCAAATTCCAACAGTGGTGTTCGCAATCACTCCCATACAGGCTCCGCTACCGCCAGGCAGGAGGGATGGAGGGAGGGAGAGGAGGGAAGTGACGGGAGGCGAGAGGGGCTGAATGATGAGAGAGGAGAGAGAGAGAAATAGTCCAAAAACAATTGACCCGGGCAACGTTTCTCAGCGTCTCTGTGAATAGTGAAACGGGTGAAAAACAGTTTTGGCCTGAATCAATTACCTTATTTGGGTGTATCTTAGTAAGTTATTGTATGTTATAACTGTATCTGGGTCCACAAAACTTAGGACCAAAGCCTTTAAAAAAAAAAAAACTAATAGGCCCTACAGAGATGTAGCAACATGATTAAAATTGGAATTTAAAATAGACAGACCATTTCTGCTTATACACAAATCTACTGGAAACAGTTCAAGAGGGTATAACTAAGGTGCAGAACATCTCCTCTCCTGTGAAACAGTGCTCGTACGACGGATGGCAGTATGACATGAAACATCACGAGGAAAAGTTTGAAAATGTGAAAATCAAAACTTTATCCGTGCACTATAGGGCTACATGTGACATTGCGCCTGGGTGCATTATGGCCTGTGCTCCAGCGTATACGGTGCTGGATAGAGCAACAGCCGCATCAGCAGCGCCGTGCTCCTGGAACAGCGCAGGATTAAGAGGCAGCAAGATTGTTAAACATGTCAACGTGTAATTGCACGATAAGGCCCTCGCGAGGAATTCATTGGCCCAGTTGCTTTCTCTATTGCGCGCTAATCTCACCCGGCACATTCGTTCTGTGCAATCTGTCTCCGTAATCTTCTGTGACAGAACGGGCACCGAAAGCAGGCAGCTCGGCTGGGTTTTTTAGGGAGGGGGCGTGGGGATGGAGGGGGAGCGGAGAAAATATGCAGAGGCGTGATAAAGTGACGCTAATTATCCCCATTTAGGACAGCGAGTGCAAGGGATCGGGGCTTTACGAGCGCCGAGTGTGCGCCAGCGCTGATGGCTTCCTAGCGCGGAATATATCGGTTGGTACAAGATAAGAGTATCGCATGCTGGAGAGATTTATTGGTCAACCCCCCCCCCCCCACCCCCCCATTCCTCTCTTCCCTTCCACAACCTCCTCATCTCCACCTCCGCCCATCATCCGTTCCCTATCCATTCTCCGCCCTCCTATTTCCCCATCTGTGTTTGAGTAGTAAATTACTCGGGTTAAATTTACCAGAACGCTCCTTTTTTAGCCTGGCGATCTGCCGTGACGCGCCCCGCCTCTCCGATTTTTCAGCGTTAATCTGTGTGGCTTTACATCTGCAGATAAAATACAGTCGCCAAGCGTGCCATCCTCTTTTTCTCCTCCGCTGCGTAGGAGGGAAGCTCTGAATTCACCGTGTTACTCTTTAGTTAAGTGTCTACAGAAAACTTTTCTTGTTTGTTTTGTTAAATATGTTGGTGTCCACCTACCCCTACCTACCTTCTCAGGTGCAGTATTACCCTCTTTCGTGCACCCATAGTTTAAGAATTGTAAATTCGTGCAAAACACATGCCTCTATTAGGCAGACAGATCTATCATTAGTTCTGTCATTCCTGACTGGGGACAAACTGATGGAAAACCTTCCAATAAATTCATGTTAAGAAGATTATTTTCATGGAAGAAAGATAGCAATGTATTTGTTTTTATTTCTATGGCAAAATCATACAACCAACATCAACCCAATAGTTTCAGACGATTTTTGTAATAATACTTTTTGTACTTACTCACACGACATTGATTTTGAGAGGAAGTGGTTCAATTCAGCTGAAGTTTGTCATCACTGTAATCTAAAACTGAACCACTGATTACAGTCACTTTTAGCCCAGATATTAATTTTAGGCCGATGAACCATCATGAATCAACTTGCAAAATAGTTACTGCCCTCCTGCGAGTTTTATTATATTACCTATAATCACTTATAATGTATTAAATAAGTTTTCTTTCAAAAAAGGCAATTGGGTATTTAAAAAAAAATATATATATATATATATATATATATGGGCATGTATATTCTGTTTTGGAATACAGTGTGCACAACAGAATGGTGTCAGCTTGTACCGGTTATTGAAAATATGAATGTGAGTAGACGGCTGATTGGCCGGCTCATCCTTCTCTAGATCTCTGATTGATTGGCCGGCTCATCCTTCTCTAGATCTCTGATTGATTGGCCGGCTCATCCTTCTCTAGACCTCTGATTGATTGGCCCACTCATCCTTCTCAGGAGTATTAGCCTACATTATACTCCATGTCATTTTTTTAAACCGTCTGTTTTGCAAGCGAGTATGATGTGGGGTTTTGAAGTGGTTTCTTTCGCCCACCATTTTATGCTTTGGCCAGAAATGGTAGTAACATTATTTGGTTATAAGTTAACACACAGTAAAAGTGTACGTCCCACACTAACTATTACTTGTCTAAGTTGTCTAACACTGAAACCCATTCAATATTGAATAAACAATTACCCTCACCTCCCACCCCTCCACACATTTCATTTGGGTCCAGATCTTGATTGAACCCCACCATAATTGTCGGAGAGAGATTGTAAGTGCTAGTGAACACAGTCCACTTTAGCCACCTCAGAAAATACTAACTCTCGTCATTTTTTCAATTCATCGAATCCCTTGATTTCAGGGACTTTAAGGCACAGAGTGGGTCTAAAAGGTTATAGTTTCATCTCATTGATACCTCTTAGAGGAAACGGGCTAATTTGAGACATGGGCCTCTGCTCTACTCTAGCCCTGGCTTACTCCGTATGACCACATCAAGGGCTGGAGAGGGAAAAGGAACGTCAAAGTTTGTGGAATCAGATCCCATAAGAGAAGCTCGCCAGGTCACTTGTTGCTGACTACGCGGCCGGGAGCTTCTACTGTCGGCGTGCTCTGATCAAAACCACCTAACCCAGCAATGATTTTACTGTCAAATAATTTATTTGAACAGGAGATTAGAACAGCCACCCCGCATCGTGCATGTAAGTCTGCTTCCAGAGGAATTCACGGTCAAAAAGTATGCGTGTTTTTATGCTCGTATTGGCTGTTTTTTTTTTTTACACCATATGTCTATTACATGTTTAATATTAATTTATAAACAAATACTCAGATGAAAAGAATAGTGACCCGGTCACCTTTTGATTTTCTTAGGTTCTAGATTACCTTGTTTTTCAGCGAGCGAACAAAGAGAACTCAAATGTATCGCCGCCTACAACACATTTCAAATCTTCAAATCTCCATCTCCACTGTGATTTCATACATTATTAGTCTCCATTTATCGTGGAACAGACAACAGCAATATTAGATCGAACCTACACTAACCAATGTCTCAGAAGCTTTTAAGGTAAAAATAAAGAAATACGTTAAATCTAACGCAAGCCGTAACAACACCATCTTTGGCCTGTTAAAGAAACGTTGATGTCGGTAATACATTACAAACATTGCTAAAATAAAGAATACTACTTGAACGAACTTCCCTTGAATTTTAACAGAAATAATCTTTCCCTGAATGTGCAGAAGATATTCTGCGAGTCTTGGGAGAAAATAAAATCATCAATGAAATGGGTATTGATCATGCAACACATGCAAGTGACTCATTCCCGGCTGGATTCCCAATATAGCCTGGAAACCGTCCCAAGTCGTACCGGATCAGCCCTGATCCAGCGTTACAATCTTGCTAGATATATTCCCTAGGCCTATGTCAGAGAGGTGCAGACTGGGAAAACCACTGACTAATGTGGTTTCTTTGTATCCATACTGCTTCCTATTCAAGGAGACAGGCTTTGTTTCGGGGTCAAGACAACAGCCTGAACTTTGACCTCTGCACACATAACAAGGAAACAGCAAAGTTTCCGCTATTCTTCCAAATGGACCATTAAAAAGCCTTAATCTCGTAGGCTACTTATCGGGATTATCTACTCATAGTCTAGTGAAAGTATTCAAAAGTGGGAAACAGTCAGTGAAAAAAAGGAAATCTGGGGTTAGATTAATTCACTACAAGAAAACTGTTCAATAATAAATAGATAAGAACTTCACTTGTTTTACAATGATTATTATCGCCATAATAATTATGTAATTATCAATTTCGTACATTGTGCAATAAATGAAAATATTTTGTAAGTTAACTTACTAACAAAATATATAAATAGATAGAAAAAACATATAACATGAATCAAATGTATGAACTGCAGTAGGCCTGGTGTAACTAATACCCTAAATATTGACGTTTGTCAATAGCCAAGATAAACCAAGCTGCCTGTAGCCTATATCAGTCATATTCAGGATAGGATGAAAATGTACATACTTTAAAGCTAATTGCTAAAGAAAATAATCAAAAATAAAAACAACATAACTCCTCATTAGACATGCATAGCGCACGAGACGCTCATGGAGTACTACTGTAAATACAGTGTTTCTATTTAGAATCTCTGGATCTGTTCTACTGTAAAAACTTGTAATTAATTTTCATAAATCATTATGAACCCATTAAGATAAATCATCAAAATAGTTTGCCTGTACCGTGAGACCTGTTACTCCCTATCCAAAGTCCAAAAAAGCTGCTATGCTTTGGTTATATTACAAATTGGTACGCATTTTAACAATGTATTTATTGTTATGGGAACACTTTCCCTTTTACAAAACTATTTGCACTAACGGATTCGGTAGATTTGCGTCTGACTCGAGACAGACTCCGTTGTTGATCATTTTCGTGGTCTTCAAATGAAATAAAATCCAAATTCCAACTGACGAAAGTGAACAATAATCAAGCTTTTTGTGGAACCAGAGCAACATATGTGTGAAATTTATTTAAATTGTAATTCAGCGCAATATCAAGACCTCTAACTAGCAGAAATGCATTTCGTAAATTATACAATATAGTTGGGCCTCAGTCTTTTAAAATAATCAAATTATTCACAATTTACAATAATTATTACAATAAAAAGAAATCATTATGATGAATAGACAGTGTCAACGGACATGTTTTCAACTGTGGAAAATATCAATCTTTAAAACCACTTTCACTTCATGATTTAGAAAACCATGTTACCGTATTTGCCAGTAACTTACAGTGAACCCAAAATAAAACGATTATAGTTAACCAAATGTGTTGATTAATTTGGCATTACCCTCAACCAAACGTGGGGTTAATAAAATGACAAAATGATTAAACAACAACCAATATTATAACTCAAGTTCTGTGCGTAAGTGAAAGTATACTCAAAAAAGCGAAATGGTTATGTTAATTTACCTTTCATTTACAAGAACACCATAAACATTCTGTACAAAATGCAGGTAGTTCAGTGATCATTTTAAAAAGAGGTAAATATTTGGTTATGTGTTTTTGTATTGTGTCTGCAGATTCCATTGTCTTAAAAGTAATCTATATATGTGTTAACGGAACCGTTCCGTTTACCCCAGCCGTCGCACTCTGGTAATGCTGCGGCAGCGCGTGGAGTCTACTGTGCAGCGACGGGTCCCCGGGCTCTACAGTCGGTAAATACATGCTTATCATCTCTCTCAAGTCTCCGGGGCAAGGGCCCCTGGAGTGAGTGCTAACGGGAGGGCTTACGCTCGGCTCTGACTTCACCAGCGACCCTAGCGTGCCCATGGCAGCCGAGGAGGAGACGCCAGAGCTCTGGTGCTGTGTATAGGTGATCCCGCCGTAGCCGGACGGGGAGGCGCTCATATAGCCCTGAGAGTTCGAGATGGGGCTGTACTGGAGCGCCGTCATGTCGTAGCGGTGCATGGGCTGGGGGTTGTGCGGGTGGTGGTGGTGTGAGTGGTGGTGGTGGCCACTGCCTGGATGCTGGCTATAAGCTAGTTGCGCCTCCTGCATCATCGCCGCGGCCGCAGCGGCTGCAGCAACCTGCCCAGAGTACGCACCGTTCGCCCAGCCGTTCATGTGCGCGTAGCCAGAGCTTGAGGAGCCTCCATGCCCGCCCGGGCTCTCTAACCGCTGGCCAACACCGGATGAACCCATCCCGGCCCCAAGACCCATTCCTGCGCCACCGCTGCCCCCAGAGAGTAGGCCACCGGCCAAAGAGTATTTGTCCTTTTTCATCAGCGTCTTGGTCTTTCGTCTCGGTCGGTACTTGTAATCCGGGTGCTCCTTCATGTGCATAGCTCGTAACCGCTTCGCCTCATCGATAAAAGGTCTCTTTTCTGCCTCGGACATCACTTTCCATTCGGCGCCAAGCCGCTTGCTGATCTCAGAGTTGTGCATTTTGGGGTTCTCCTGAGCCATCTTTCTGCGTTGTCCGCGGGACCACACCATGAACGCGTTCATCGGACGCTTCACCCGGTCCTGATTCGCTTTGGACCCACTGTTCGGCCCCGTTTGACCCGAATTTGTGTTCGTTTGGGGTCCAGGGGAATGGAGGTCCGTCTCCATCATCATGCTATACATTCACCTGGTTTACAAACTTTCAACCAACAAAGAAAAAAAGTCTGGTTCAGTCGGCACCCGAGTCCGGCAGAGCAGGTGCACACGCGGAAACAATCCTACGCCCAGAAAATTGTGAAATGCAAACTTAATTCATAATCCAAGGATGAGGAAGTTGCTGAAATGTTTTCCTTGTGGGTGCTTTATGTCTTCTCCGGTTGTTGGTTCACAATCCACGCTGACAGAATGCGCAATAGAGCCACTTTCTCTGACGGAGTTGAGAAGTTTGTTAAAGCCGCAGCCGTCTGACGCGCCTTGACAGCATTAAATGAGCCACGAGCGGCCAATCGCGTTCTAGAAACAGAGCGATTTGCATGGCGCTCGGTCAGGTGACGAAGAGCTGGTGAATGAGGAACACACTAGCAGTGGGGTGAGAGGAGGGTCACCCCCCGAAGTGGCATGGTGGGTTTAAATTGGGGGGCACAACATCTGAAGCCGTTTGCCACATTCCAGGCAAGCGTAGACGTTATTCAGCTGCATAACTATTACACTTTATAGGCATATACATGCTCAAATGTAGATACACTTTCACACTCATCTGGCTACTTGTTTTATAAATATGTATATACACAGTATTGTTCAAAGGTCCTAGGCACCTGAAAGTCTAACTAAAGTAATTTATTTGGATAGTGTTTATTTGTATAGTATATTCATGTATTAATATACATATACAAATACATTATATATATTTAATTAAAACACTACCTAAATAAATGGCATTAGTTCGAATTTCAGGCGCCTAAGACTTTTGCACAGTGACATGTTTAGTCAGACGATAGACACTTAGAAGATGATACACACACGTACAAACAAACCTAAAGAGTAGCTTTTTCAGATGTCGTGCACAAGCTGGGTTATGGGCCGAGATATTTCACTTATCAGCAGTTAAGCATCAAAACAAAACTGAGTTACTGGCATCTAGACTGACATCGCCGCCTGCTGGAGGGGAGCAGAATGGAACGGTTATAGTAAGGACATACTATTCCCTTTACATCAGGACGTGAAATGGCTAGGGCTTCTCTGTAAACAGATATGTGCATTCAAAAGAATAATGATATGAACCAAATTATGAGCATGGTGATAGAACATTAGAAATCATCATTTTTTATGTGCAAATGACACACTTTACTATTGTAAAAAATTATAATATTTTTTTTAAAGTATGTTAAAAAAGTTATAACTTGTGGTCAGGTCTTTCACCCGCCCACGATCGCGCGCACTTATTATTCAAATTTCACAGCTGACCTCGTAAAAGGCCCAATCAGCTGCTAATTGAAAAGCTAAACTGCATGTCTCTTCCCTGCGGCGAAGCTAACGATTTAATAATTGTATCGGAGTTTGTTGGTTTTAGTTTGGCTGACATATCCTTCTGTACCGTAGCAGGATAATTCCGGTAGCTCTAGCTATCCCTCTGCGTTCCATAATATGGTTACGCGAACTCACAACGGTCAATGATGTATTTGCGACCGTGTATACAGCGACCCTGGCTTTTGACTCAAAGATTTTTTCATGGAATACATCCACCATAGCTTACCCAACCAGCGTGAGTGCGGACTGATACCATGTTACACAATAATAAGATCCCCCGTTTGGCTTAACATCACAACTGTTGCCATTAGGCTATATTAGGTCATCTGTAATGACAAATATGAAGCGTCATGATAATAGGTTTGCGTTAAAGCTTGTAAAATCAAAATATAATATTTCCATTGTGATAATTTCGATGTATACATAGTTTCTACGAATAAAAAAGATACACAGTCGACAATATGTTTGTGAGGTATAGTCTGGTTATAGACGAATCTTTATGTTAACACAAACAGCCATGTAGTAACGTCACGTTTTAATAATTATTTCAGTTGGACAATTTGAAATTAGGCCTGTTCGTAGTTTTAGAAAGTGGGAGCCTCGACACCATAACATACAGAATAAACAATCCTCTTTAGAGATGTTGGTTTTACACTTTACACTTAAACAGCCCACAATAAGGACAGCATATGCAAATGTATAGTCTAAATACAGTAGCCTATGTATTTACTCTTAGGTGAGTGAACATACCCTGTTTTTGAAGAGCATGTTTACAGATGAACTAACTTTTCAAGTGACAGACAACGATTACTCGACGAACGTGCAGTATATTGGTGACTCTAATAATAACCATCCTAATAGATTCTCTATATAGAGCATTTTGTTATATTGCAACAAATGGTTTTCAATTTTCAAAGTGGATAATGACTGATGGCATGTATAATGATTAATAAAATCAACGTACATTTCTTGGTAGACCGATTAACAATTATATTTGATGTAGGCCTAGTCCTCATTTGGATAATTTCGGATTAATTATTTTGCATAACCGTATTCCATCAAGGGCACACACGGAATTATTATTATGTTGTTGGAATGATAATAAGATATATTATGTGCCATTATTCTCATAACTATTGAATATTACAATGATGGGCTAATCATTTTATTCTAGTTAGCATAATTTCAAAATGCCTATCGTTTCAGAAATCAAACACAACTCGCAGAGCCTGAACCTAAAGTGGAAATAGCGTTAGTGAGGGGATTAGCCTTTGCAAACCCACTCCGACCCTCGTGGGCCATATTTACTTTCCCTGTCATTCTGGATCACTCGCCTGCGCTTTTAGAATTCTCCCGGCTTCTTTGTGCATGCGCACTCTGTGAAACGCTACACACGCGCTGCTGCAGGTTGACGAGCAGTAGCAAGGGTCACAGCAGATATTCTGCCCCTCAACTACCTTAGAACAATAGCTTTGAACTTTCTTTCTCGCTTCACATTTAATTTTGATTAGGGAGTGGTTTTAGGGTAACATGCTGACAACGGGCATTGAATTTAGACTGAACTACCACCTTTACCCAAAATTTAGTTAGTCCAACCTATCACTGCTGCAATATCATGTGCTTAATATTAATTTCCCATCGAAGTACTCGAGCTGTTCGGTTGCCCGCAGTCCGCAGATCATGGTCCCGCGCTTTACTTCCAATCCGCATTATTATTGTTATTTTCTCGCCTAGGCACTATTAGGTATGGAGATTTACGGGAAATGCGACTAATCCGGAGCACGCAGGTTTTGAAGTACCTCCTAATCATAGGGATACGATTGAATTTACTTTTTTTTAGATTCATTGGCAACATGAACATTTCTTTGGGACCTGATTTGTTTCTATAATTTCATAGTAATTATTCAATATAAAATCAGAAAGGATCCAGTTTCAGATCAGGTTACTTGTATGCCTTAACGTTTATTTTGTGCCACCCAAATCCGTTTCCCCGCTGCCATTCTGTGCAAACTAGTCATGCATGTAAAGACTCTAGAATTTGGGAGAGGTAGCATTTAGCTTGGTTGCCTTCTGACAGGTGTGTTTTGTGTGTTCATGTGATCTGAAAGCTCACATCAGTATTCAGCGTTTGTCCTTTGGGTGAATTGAAACCTATAAAATGAATGTAGGCTATACAAATATTGGAGTCAGGTATTAAAGTTGGCATTTACGGTAATGTCTATGGTTAGAATTATAGTCTTAAGTTTAGAGTTAGGTTTATGGATAGGCATTAAAGATGCATTCAGAGATGTTTGGCCACTTGTTGTAAAAAAGGCGCTGTCAAGCAAAAATGGGTCCCTGATCAAAACCACTCCTTTGAAACTTGGAATTTTATTGCTGACTAAGATATGATATTAATTCTACTTATATAATGCAAATAAAATATTAACAAAACATTTCACATCAAAAGATTTGAAATGTAGGTTTCCATTTTTTTTATTTTGCAAAAGTCCAGGAATGAGTTGTTTAGGTTAGAGTTATGTATTCATTCTGAGTATATATGGTAAAACATCTTGCAGTTTAAATTAATGCATCTTATTAGTAATGGTAATACATAGAAGGCTTACTGTTAGTATGTGCATTATCAAAATGTGTGTATAGTTACTCAGAATATTTCAGTCAATACTCTCAAATGTATGTCAAATATACTATAACAAATAAAAGAACAAGCATTTTTATGTTATTTTACATGTATTCTTCAAGAACCACTGATTGTAAACCATTGCTTGTTCCAAACTGTTATTATAAACGTAACTCTGATGTGATATTATAAGCACAATTTGAATCAGCCTGCATTACTGTGCTATGTTATTTTAGGATAAATATGTAGTCTGTCACGAGTCAATATATTGGAATAACTATTCGTAGCCTAATATGTGTATTTAGTATAGCCTATATCACTGGTTTTACATTTTTAACAAGTTACAATAATGAATGTAGACTATGTTCCCTGGACTGACATTAAAGTATATAGCGGCCAATAACCTTCATAAGCGTCTGAGGTAGTTTATCGAGAAGACTGGTCTTCAGTAATAGGTGTCTTGACAGCCTCGTTAAAGACAATACCTATACCAGCACAGAGACACGGCCGTAAAACTCAGATTTGTACCAGTCAATTAACCTACCCGGCTATCATGTGAAAACACCTGTTTCAGCGACAGAGATCAGGCGAGGGTCTTCATCGGTTGATCAATTTATCTATACCCTCCTCTGCCTCGCCCGCACGTCCCCGTTTCTCCACCGCCTGTTGACCCCCCCAGTCCCTCCACCGCCTGTTGACGGCTTGCACAGTAACCCGTCGTAGCCACAGGGATATTCGGTGCCCTGGAAAATACGCTGATAAATACACATAAAAATGCTACAGGTTTTACTTTGCTGCGATTATGAGATTGAAAAGTGTAAAACAGCTGAAAAGTGTCAAATACATTTAGGGGGAAACCGAATAGTTAATTCCGAAAATCTAATCTCTGTGATTAGGTCCAGGCGATATCCAATGACTACAATAACTTAAATAGCCTAATATTAATTATTTCGATATTGTACTGTATTATTATTAACTATGCTTTTACTATTGGGCTACACACTCATTCCAATGCTCACCAGAGATTCGGGACTTGTATTTGCCTTCAGTTGACCTACCCGTCAAGGATTAGGCTACTCTACATCACCTACATTTAATGACCGATAAATATTAATTGACGAACCCATATTTGTAATATATTACACCGCAAGGCATCATAAAAACACCCATAGATACAACCTGTTTTTAAACACAAAATATTTCAAATGTTTTAGTTCATATCTAAAAGCTACTCTTGCAGCAGCCACTGGAAAATAAAGACGTCGAGGAAAAGACAGACTAACCAACCGCCTCGCGCGTAAAATAGCTGAGGTTAAGCAAACTTACGCACGTCTTCCTGATCGTCTCTATCGTTGCCAGTGAAGTAGGATGCGATTCCTTCCCCATGCTCCTCCTAACGTTGTCCTAAACTAACCAAAGCGTCTTGTAAGAACGCCATCCCAACTAAACTCAAACCACTTTCTGTGTGTGCCATCCGTGCCCGGTGCCCAAACCCACCACTCAACACTGAGAGAAGAGACAAGAAGAAATTACATTTATTATACAAGCTAAAATACAATTTCAAGTTATTGTTTGTCCCATCGAAAGGGGGTTGCTTATTACATAATGAAGCGTCTTTTGTGTGGGGCGGAATAATACAAAACAAGTATTCTAATAAATAGCCACTTTTTTGTTCGCTCTCGAAGGATGAATGGGCTCGAGCGGTTGGGTTCTGAAAAGCAGCTGCGTCGCATTCAGGGGAGAGGGGGGCGGGAACCTGGCTGTGCGCCGCGTGCGGCTTCCCATGGATACCGACTCACATTACTGGTCGCGACGCACTGATAGAAAGGAGAGGGAGAGAACAGCGGATGAGTGGAGAAAAGAGTGGGAGACGTGAGTGGGGACAGGAGCGGGAAAAGAGAACGGTTTTGCTTATTATTCTCGAATAGGTCTAGGATTATATAATACTTTGCATTAATCAAGTTTTAGACTGGAGTAATTTCTCCTGCTAAACTGTAAGGGTTGCACATATTTTTTTTGAATAGGCCTATTGGCTATGATTACAGTTTCACATCTATATGTGTAACAATATTCAACAATGTTCCAGTAAAATTATTAAAGTGAAACTTTTAAAATAAATCAACATTAGACAGTCCACAGGCATTATATGCAACGTTGTGGACCAAGTTATCAGCTACAATATAATTAATTATCCACCATCTGTTGTGTATCTCAGGAGGGGTTTGTCATCTAACACAGCTTGCCACCACATTGCTTTGACAGGCAGGCGGCAACACTCAGGATTCTGATGGAGACTGTCAAGCACACACACAATCTCAAAACCAGGGTTTAATAATATGAGTCCTCAATCTATAGTGACCTCTCTCACTCCCATACATCCTCATAGAGCAGCTGATCAGTCATCTGACCTGATCCAACAGCCAAGTCGTCTGACCTGATCCCACAGCCAAGTCGTCTGACCTGATCCCACAGCCAAGTCGTCTGACCTGATCCCACAGCCAAGTCATCTGACCTGATCCCACAGCCAAGTCATCTGACCTGATCCCACAGCCAAGTCGTCTGACCTGATCCCACAGCCAAGTCGTCTGACCTGATCCCACAGCCAAGTCGTCTGACCTGATCCCACAGCCAAGTCGTCTGACCTGATCCCACAGCCAAGTCGTCTGACCTGATCCCACAGCCAAGTCATCTGACTTGATCCCACAGCCAAGTCGTCTGACCTGATCCCACAGCCAAGTCGTCTGACCTGATCCCACAGCCAAGTCGTCTGACCTGATCCAACAGCCAAGTCGTCTGACCTGATCCCACAGCCAAGTCGTCTGACCTGATCCCACAGCCAAGTCGTCTGACCTGATCCCACAGCCAAGTCGTCTGACCTGATCCCACAGCCAAGTCGTCTGACCTGATCCCACAGCCAAGTCGTCTGACCTGATCCCACAGCCAAGTCGTCTGACCTGATCCCACAGCCAAGTCATCTGACCTGATCCCACAGCCAAGTCATCTGACTTGATCCCACAGCCAAGTCGTCTGACTTGATCCCACAGCCAAGTCGTCTGACCTGATCCCACAGCCAAGTCATCTGACTTGATCCCACAGCCAAGTCGTCTGACTTGATCCCACAGCCAAGTCGTCTGACTAAAGCTCCAGTAATACACATTTTTTTCTCCTCAAAGAGTGTCGGCACCTCATTTAACATCAGGATCTGGGCAGTTGATTCCTCTTCTCATCTTTTCAGTGATCAAGCCCCTCAAACAACATTGCAGTGCTAGCACATAACACACACACACACACACACACACACACACAGAGAGACCCAGGAAGGCATCCAGACCAGTATGTGCTGTGTCCCTGGTGTTTAACAGGCCAAACTGTTGCAGAGCGGACGCTCACTTTGCCTCCAGACAGCGGCAGCAGACAAGCTGGCCAGGCATTTGGCCCGAGGAATAATTAGTGAACTTCCTTTTGTGGTGTGTTACTGTAAAGCAGGTGCTCTGCAGAAACAGTAATTCTCAGTTTAGTGTCAGTCCACTAGCACCAGTAGGTGTGAAATATATTGGCACTTACAGAACTTTCTTTTTTACTATTTAACCAGATGAAAGACATAGCAGAACCGCTAAGTGACATCCAGCTGTTCCACACCCTTCAGAATATGTGGGTTGCTTGGGCTCTCTGCTTGGGTGGTGTACTAGTGTCTAAAGCAGACCTGGTCGAGTGATTGTCGTCATGGAAACACTTTGGACTCTGTTTTCGCTCTGAGTGCAATAGGATATGTTTACTAGAAAACTCTGCAGTGACATCTGTCCACAAAGAGCGGTATATAAACAAAACGTCAGTCCAATCTTCTCTGAAGTTAGAAGACGTCTTGCACCTATTGCATTCATTCATCTCAAGCCACTGACAACATCAAGGTCAAACATTCATAATGCCCCAGGAAGAGAAAAGCCACTTGCATACCGTCAGTGTACCTTTACAGTGACAGCCATTTTTTCATAGAAGAGTGTTTCACCTCAAAAACCCAGAGTCAAGTTACGCTTTTATTAGGAAACAAATATTGTTTTTCATACCTTCCTGTCTGCAGGGACGGCTACAGAATATTATCAGTGGAGGGGCACAGGGGGAGCAGCAGTAAAACTGGGGAGGGGGGGGCATCCAGAAGTTCAAGTAATGTGCATTAGAGTAATAGAAACACTGTGTTTCCTTAAATTGCATTATTGGGATGTGTACTGACATCTTGTTGTTCATGTGTTCATCTGGACAATAGGTATGGGAAAATCTATTCTGCTTTTTAATTATGTTTTATGGTAAATATTCATACAGGAGTATGTAAATTCCTTCTAGCCTTTGTTAAAATCAAAGCACTTCGTATAATTTTGTTAAATTCCGTGCTTGACCGACGTGAGCCTGTTGTTTTGTGCTTAGCTAACGTTGGGTATTAACGTCACTTCACTAACGTAACTCTTCCAGAATACCAAAGTAATATGCTACAAAAATCAACCGCACAACCGCGCAAGAACGTCTGACCTCCCTACCTGTAAGGCCAAGTAGATGATGGTTAACGTTTTGAATAGGGACCTGACCACATGAAAACATGCTAACTGTAATTATAATTGAGATGTTAGTTTGCAAATTTAATTACAGTTTGTGTGTCCTATACACATGCAATGCCGGGGAACTATCTCAACTTATCTCACCTTACGTCGTCCACAGTGTGTCAACGTATGTTTTTTAGTACAGCAAGATTTCTTCTTCTTCAGCGGCACTGCATTACTGGACGCAGTATCAGCTTATCCTGCCACCGACCGCTGTTTGAGAATATTACTATTCTTATAGTCTAAGTCCGTAGATATACCACCATATCACATCACATGGTTTTATTTGATGCTGCAGTTGCAGTTTCAATAGTTTGGGGGAAATTTACTGTTGAGCCATATTGCTGTAAAAGATCTTTGTTTCTTATTTTCGTTCAGAGCCAATTAAAATAGGGGGGGGGGCAGCTGGGAACCAATCAGATTTCAGGTGTGACACGAGCCACTCTGTGCCCCTCCTTTGACTCCACCCCTGCTTGCCTGTAGGTAATTATGTTCACACCTTGTACCTGCATTTACCTATGGCCTCATTGCATGCTGGACTCTGTTAACCACAGAGCACTGGGGATCTCATTAACCTTGAGGTAATATACATAACAGTGTACTATGAGCTGCCAATTTGGCCAGGTTTCTGTTGCAATAGAGATTTGTCCAATCTCAATTGGACTCAAAGTGGTTAAATTAAGACTAATGACTGGCATATCTACATTACCAGTGAAAAGTCTGGAAACACCTTTCTAATTTGAGAGTATTTATTTTTTACTATTTCCAACGTTGTGGAGTAATAGTGAAGACATCAAAGCTATGAATCAAGGATAAACAGCCAACAAGTGCTCTGCATATGTGGGAACTAATTCAAGACTGTTGGAAAAGCATTGCAGGTGACTACCTCATAAAGCTTGTCAAGAAAATGCAAAAATAGTAAATGATGACACATTCAAACACTGACATATCAACATACTGACACATTCAAACACTGACATATCAACATACTGACACATCAACATACTAACTCATCCAACACTGATATATCCACATACTGACATATCTATAAACTGACACATCCACATACTGACATATCAACATACTGACACATTCAACACGGACACATTCAACACTGACAAATCCACATACTGACATATCCATAAACTGACATATCTATAAACTGACACATCCACATACTGACATATCTATAAACTGACAAATCCACATACTGACATATCTATAACATACTGACACATTCAACACCGACACTTCAACATACTGACACATTCAAACACTGACATATCAACATACTGACACATCAACATACTAACTCATCCAACACTGATATATCCACATACTGACATATCTATAAACTGACACATCCACATACTGACATATCAACATACTGACACATTCAACACGGACACATTCAACACTGACAAATCCACATACTGACATATCCATAAACTGACATATCTATAAACTGACACATCCACATACTGACATATCTATAAACTGACACATCCACATACTGACATATCAACATACTGACACATTCAACACCGACACTTCAACATACTGACACATTCAACACCGACACATGAACATACTGACATATCAACATACTGACACATTCACATACTGGCATATCTGCAAACTGACACATCCACATACTGACATATCAACATACTGACACATTCAACACCGACACATCAACATATTGACACATTCAACACTGACATCAACATACCGACATATCAACATACTGACATATCCACCACTGACACAACCCCTCTGACTGTCAGACCGAAAAGAAAGATGGAGAGAACTGAGAGGGAATAACAATCTGAGAAGTGGAAAAGGGCCAGAAAAAAGCTGGAGGCATCAACCAAAGAATATGACAGAGAGAGCTGGAGAGAGAAATTGGTTTTGAAGAAAGTTGATTGTATTAGGATGAGGCAAGAGGGACGGAAAGAGAAAAGGGTTAAGAGACGGGGGTGAGAGAAAGTAGTAGGGTCAGGCCTAAAAGCATGGAAAGGAGAAAGACAAAGGGGCAAAAGCAGAGAGGGTCCCGGTTCCATTCATAAAGGGCTGACAGAAATCCTCAAAGGCAAACCCTTCACTATAGACACACTTCAAAGAGACAGGGGGGCTTAAAATGAAAACACACACACACACACTCAACCCCCATCCCATCAGACCACAGGAGTGGTGCTCTTCAAACCCAAACCCTCATCTGGGCACAGGTTTTGTGATGATCGTCATTTAACATTTCTGTAGAACGATCCCTGTTTTTCTCTTTTCTCCGGGCCTAATGTGAAGGAGGAAAAATCTGCCAAAGAATATAGTCAAATGTTGTCATAATCAAAGGAAGAGTGGTTTGTCATTCATCACAAAACCTGGATAAACTGCACATTATGAAAGGGGATGGTCTGTTTTTGAAATCAATCCATAAAAAACATATACAAACCTCAGGTCCATAAAGATTAGAATGGTACAGTAGTCAATTTTTGTTCGCTTTTATTCCAGTTCTTTCTTTATTTTTGGCCCAGTAGCAATTATAGAGCAAGATGTTCCCAGACATTGTTGGGATTTATCAATTATCCGTAACACCTTCCCTTCTGACTGGCCTCTAATGAGTGTAATGGTTTTACCAGTCGGCAGTCGCAACTCTTAGAGCGCCGGTGCTAATGGTGTCGCCATGATGATGGGATTTGCAGTAACAGCTTCACAGTGTGACTTGAGAGGGGGAGGAGAGGGGAGGGCAGGGGGAGGAGAGAGGAGAGGTCTAGCAAGTTCCAAGCACCCAGTACATCTCTAATTAGGCCTCACAGTCAGTCATTATGGCCAGAACGCTCCTGTAAAAGAGATTTTTTTATCTCAGTGAGTCTTTCTCGCGGTTAAACAAAACAAAAAATTAAAAAGTAATAAGGCGTTGCGCTAATGGCCATCACATAGACAAGATCCACAAAGACACTCTGGCTGAGGTGGAGATAGAGGGGGGGAGAAAGGAGGGGGAGAGAGGAGGGGGAGAGGGAATGAGGCGAGGGGAGAGATGGGTAGATAGAGACAGGGAATGGGAGCGGAGGTAGAGCGAGAAGAGGGAAGAAAAATGGAAAGAGAGCGATGGAAAGAAGCAGCAGTGAAGTAAAGCACAGGGAAGGAGAGCTTGTAAAGGAGGAGTTATAGAAGGAGGGAGAGAAGAGAGGAGAGAGAGAGAGAGGCGGGCGATGGAGATGGTTTCCTAGTTAACCACTTTGGCACTTAGGCCTTGTTAGGGCTGATGCACTTTACAGCTCTCATCATTAGACAGAGCTATCTGTAGATCTGCTGTACCACCGAGGGTGACGAGAGGGGGAGGAGGAAGAGGGGGAGGTAGAGGGGGAGGAAGAGGGGGAGGTAGAAGGGGAGGAAGAGGGGGAGAGGACTCTAAGCATGCAATAGAAAGGAGAGGATGAGGACACTGCTAAGCCCCTTTGGATGAGAGCATCTGATAGATTACTGAAATATAAAAAAGAACGATCTTGCATCAGACCAACTAAGCTAATCAATAAAGTGTGTAAATTCAACACCTGTGGTCCAACAGGTGAGTTCATCTAAAACATAAGCTCTATGTCCTGGCCCTGGTCAGGGTGCCTGTTATAGTAAATAGTGCTGACCCACTCGGGGGATTCTGAATAATGGGGAAATACTAGAGGTGAGTGAATACCCTTTACTTCTTTAATCTTCACTGTATTTTGTAACAGGACATTCTTGATTGATGTGTTTTGTATTTTACATGCATACACAGACAAACGCACACATCACAGACAGCCGTTCACCCATCATGTCATAAAACAAGCTGCCAATTAAATTTGACACGCTCCATAGACGAAGGAAAAAGAAATCCAGGCTTACAAGTCACAGCCGGGGTGATTGTCTTCAACCCCGGTGCCCCCTACGCCCACACTCTCCTGGGCTTGGGAACAACTCTAGTCCCTGGATGTTTAGAGCCTTGCTGGCTTAGAAAAAACCTCTGTCAGGCCAAACACGCAAAGTTGTTTTTCTCATCCGTTTCTAACAGAGAAGAGAGCAGACGAGTGTGTGTGTGTGTGTGTGTAAAGAAAATGTCATGTTTGTCATGTTTGTCATGACTCTGAGGGTCTCAAGTTAAATCCCATTGCACTGGCTTTCCTTTTTACCTGATCTAGCACCAGTTGAAGAGAGCATGCCTGAACCTAACACTCAATTCCTTTCTGTTTTCAACCAGTCCCAAACATTAAACTCACTGAAAATCCAACTAAGCCATGAAGATGATGTTTATCCTCACCTCAACAAAGTGAAACTGTGATAGTATTCTGGTGTTATGTCTGTGTTTAAAGACATCATATTCAGTGTGTTTGTCATGTCTCTGAGATTTAAACTGTGATAGTATTCTGGTGTTGTGTCTGTGTTTAAAGACATCATATTCAGTGTGTTTGTCATGTCTCTGAGGTTTAAACTGTGATAGTATTCTGGTGTTGTGTCTGTGTTTAAAGACATCATATTCAGTGTGTTTGTCATGTCTCTGAGGTTTAAACTGTGATAGTATTCTGGTGTTGTGTCTGTGTTTAAAGACATCATATTCAGTGTGTTTGTCATGTCTCTGAGGTTTAAACTGTGATAGTATTCTGGTGTTGTGTCTGTGTTTAAAGACATCATATTCAGTGTGTTTGTCATGTCTCTGAGGTTTAAACTGTGATAGTATTCTGGTGTTTTGTCTGTGTTTAAAGACATCATATTCAGTGTGTTTGTCATGTCTCTGAGGTTTAAACTGTGATAGTATTCTGGTGTTGTGTCTGTGTTTAAAGACATCATATTCAGTGTGTTTGTCATGTCTCTGAGGTTTAAACTGTGATAGTATTCTGGTGTTGTGTCTGTGTTTAAAGACATCATATTCAGTGTGTTTGTCATGTCTCTGAGGTTTAAACTGTGATAGTATTCTGGTGTTGTGTCTGTGTTTAAAGACATCATATTCAGTGTGTTTGTCATGTCTCTGAGGTTTAAACTGTGATAGTATTTTGGTTTGTTGTGTCTGTGTGTCTTTTCAGCACAGGGTTCCGCTTCCCTCTTTTCCTCTTCCTGAAACATCCAGAATTCTAGATGAGGTCATGCATCCAGGAGGCCAGGGGCTTCAAAGTTTCACCTTAACCTGCCCTTTACCTCCTCCCCATCTCCTCCTCTCCAGACAGTCTTTTATTCTGTACCTCCTTCCCGCTCCTCCTCTTCAGATTTTTCCTCCTCCACTAGGACATCTCAGACAGCAGACACAGAGAACAAGTTGAAGACAGACCACTTCCACTCAACAATTTTTACAACTGTGTTCATGTGCTGCCGTTTAGAAGAATAACTCAGGCCCCATAATTCTGTGTACTGATAACTACGCATCTCTGAAAAACTGTGAGAGACCACACTGTCCGTATCAGTAGATAGAGTACACTAAGTAATCACTGATTCAAAGCTGGCGCTGTGTGTGTTTGAGTGTGTGTGTGTGCCTCTGTGCGTGTGAGTGTGTTTTTTGAAAGCAGAAAGCGGGCAGATGCAGAAGGCTGCGTACACAGGACAATAACAGACTATTCTAATGCTAATCAAGGAGGCCATTAATGTTTACATTTAAAATCAGGCCCTACCAAAGAAACACATTCTCAGGCCAAAACCAGATAATTAGTTCGTTCTTAAACCCATATTCCATTAACTCAGGTGAATCCATCTGAATTTCATCAAATATCTGTTTTATTTTGTATGTTAATGCAATTTAAAAGCAAATAACATTTTTGGACCACAAAAAGGTGACGCCAGAAATTCTAAGTGATGAGAAATAAATATGTATGTAGAAATGAGTCCCGTTATTTTCTAAATGCGATTATAAAAGTTTTTTTATAATCGCATATAATTCCCTCCCTTATCCCCCCACCTTCACTCATCCCTCATCCCTCCCTCCCTCCCTCCCTCCCTCCCTCCCTCCCTCCCTCCCTCCCTCCCTCCCTCCCTCCCTCCCTCCCTCCCTCCCTCCCTCCCTCCCTCCCTCCCTCTCTCTCTCTCTCCCTCCCTCCCTCTCCCTCTCTCCCTCTCTCCCTCCCTCACTCCCTCCCTCCCACCATCTCTCCCTCCCTCCCTCCCTCTCTCCCTCCCTCCATCTCTCCCTCTCTCCCTCTCTCCCTTCCTCCCTCCCTCTCTCCCTCCATCTCTCTCTCCCTCCATCCCTCTCTCCCTCCATCCCTCTCTCCCTCCCTCCCTCCCTCCCTCCCCCCCCCCTCTTCATATATACTTCTGAGTCATTGCACTCCAATCTTCTGAACCTTTAACAAACTCACTGACATGCTTGTATTTTCTCTAAACCTAAATCCTAACTGCTAAAACGAATCCTTATTCCTGACTCAAACCCTGAACTCACTGCTAACTCGATACTTAGCCTCAAGCCTAAAACATCAAACTGTTTAGGTCAGCAAAAGATCCTGACCTAAACAGTGTAAAACTCAGACCAGTCCTCACTTGAACAGCAATTTGAGCAGACAAACACAGTTCAGATGTCGAGCAATACCAGTCAGGGTGCTTTTTCCCAGAACAGTAAAATCAGCAATTCCATCTCTTTCTTTCTATCTCTCACTGTCTCATTCATCCACACACACACACAGACACACACACACACAGACACACGCACACACGCACACACACACCGCACACACACACCCACACACACACCCACACACACACCCACACACACACACACGCACACACGCACACACACACCCACACACACACCCACACACACACACACGCACACACAGACACACGCACACGCACACACACACGCACACACACACGCACACACGCACACACAGACACACACATACACACACACCCACACACACACGCACACACGCACACACACACCCACACACACACCCACACACACACACACGCACACACAAACACACGCACACCCACACTCACACGCACACACACACGCACACACGCACACACAGACACACACACATACACACACACATACACACACACACGCACACACAGACACAAGCACACGCACACGCACACACACACGCACACGCACACACAGACACACACACATACATACACACGCACACACACACCTTAGGGACGAGAACACCGAAGCCCAGGCAGGACTCTCAACAACCCTCACATCCGTAGAGAGAGAGGGAAAAAGGAAGGGAAAAGGCGGGGGAGAGAGTGTAGGGGTGAGACAGAGAAAGCATCAGATCAGCAAAGAAGTATAAATACATTGTAATACTACAGGTCACTCTCTGTTAATGTCTGAATGTTATACTGCAGACACACACATGCACAAACACACACCCACGAAATCACACACACATACACACACACACACACACACACACACACAGGGGGGTGTAATGGATAGTAGGTGTTGGGGAGTCTGTTCTAATCAGAGCAGTGGGGAGAGAGATATAGAAGGAAATAATGAGCCTGGCATCAGGCCTTTCAGACCGCAACAAAAGAGCACAGGATCAGATAGACACACAATAAGGAGAGGGGAGAGAGGAGAGGGGAGAGAGGGAGAATGGGAGAGAGAGGGAGAGAGAGAGGGAGGGAGGGAGGGAGGAGACATGGATAGAACGACGCGAGAGCTGGTGATGTAGGCCCAATGTGTAGGCCCTCTGTCTCTCATCACCACAATCTCCTCCTGTCTCATTCACCCACCTCTCTCTCTTCCTGTCTCACCCCCTCTATCTCCTTCTCCTGTCTCATTCTCCCACATCTCTCTCTTCCTGTCTCACCCCCTCTATCTCCTTCTCCTGTCTCATTCTCCCACATCTCTCTCTTCCTGTCTCACCCCCTCTATCTCCTTCTCCTGTCTCATTCTCCCACATCTCTCTCTTCCTGTCTCACCACCACAATCTCCTCCTGTCTCATTCTCTCACCTCTTTTTCTTCCTGTCTCACCTTCTCAGTCTTTTTCTCCCACCTCGCTCTCTTCCTGTCTCACCCTCTATCTTCTCCTCCTGTCTCATTCTCCCACATCTCTCTCCCTTCTTTGTTGCTCCTCCATCTCCTTGATGATTATTGTTGCTTGATTTGTAACCAGTGGATTCATTTCCAGTTGTCCTTTGATTATTAATGCCTAATTTACCTAGCTTTCATGCCTTTGATTATTAATGCGTAGTTTAGTCTGATGATGGCTCAAATCAATTAGGAAGAGCCTGAAATAAGCACAGCCTGTTGAGTCGTTAAACAAAAACCACACAATCTCTTTAATGTCCTTTACCAATCCTGCCCTCATGTCTTTTACCACTCTTGTCACCATGCGGAGGACAACACAGGAGGAGGACAACCCAGGAGGAGGACAACCCAGGAGGAGGACAACCCAGGAGGAGGACAACCCAGGAGGAGACTCAGCCAGTCCAGCGTGATGACATCAACACCAAATGTTACATATTCAATTATCTATGGCTCCACCCCTGGGTGTAAAATTAAATACAATACATGACCTGAGTGAGTGTAGGTTGCTTTGGATTAAAGGGTCTGTGTAATGGCATATATTTTCAAACCAATAAGGTAACTCATTCAAGATAGGAGCGGATAAATTTAATGAGCAGAAACTGGCCTTGTACCAAGCCTTGGGGAACACCGGAATTAAGTTTAAGTTTTCCACCAACAATAAACTTCACACTAAACATTACCAGGGAGAATAAGACAGCGTTGTTTAGCGTTAAGGAGTGGTGAGAAGTCAGGACGCAAACAGCAAAAGGTTGAATCCCATTCACAACCTAAATGAGTGTTTGCCAAGCTAAGCAATTGATTTCTAATTCCAGTTTGCAGCTGTTGATTGAGCTGGGGGGCTGTATTCTCTAGTTGTCACTTAGAAGTATGGAGGGACTAGAGGGCTGCAGCACAGAGGGCGGGGCCGTAGCACAGAGGGTGGGGCTACAGAAAAGAGAGTAGGGCCGCAGCACTGAAGGTGGGGCCATAGCATAGAGGGTGGGACCATAGTGCTAAAGGTGGGCCCGTAGTGCTGAAGGTGGGGCCATAGTATAGAGGGTGGGGCCGTAGTGCTGAAGGTGGGGCCATAGTATAGAGGGTGGGGCCGTAGTGCTGAAGGTGGGGCCATAGTATAGAGGGTGGGGCCGTAGTGCTGAAGGTGGGGCCATAGTATAGAGGGTGGGGCCATAGTGCTGAAGGTGGGGCCGTAGCATAGAGGGTGGGGCCGTAGCACTGAAGGTGGGACCGTAGCATAGAGGGTTGGGCTGCAGCACAGAGGGTGGGGCTGCAACACAGAGGGTGTGGCCGTAGCACAGAGGGCGGGGCAGTAGCACAGAGGGTGGGGCTACAGCACAGAGCCCTGTGTGTGAACCACAGCTGTCCAACATCCCTGTAAGATGACCTCATGGAAAACAGGGCCTACTGTAATTACAGGCTTGACAGGCCACTATCATATTCAGCCAGATCAGTCATTACATAGAAGGAGGACGAGGGGACAGAAAATGAACAGACATGTATGCAGCCATCCCCCCACACCCCCACACCCCCTAACCCACATTTATTTTTAATACTGTAATCATCAGACCCCAAAGGAGGCCCGGTCTCTCTCACACACACACACACACACCCAGGAGAGACCAGTGAAAGGGAGGGAGTGGGGATGAAAGGAGAGACGAACAGAAGTTGTCTGTACACATACCTGTCAGTGTGGAACTGGCATCATAAAAAAACAGAATCATTCCAAAGCACAGTGGAACTCTTACTCTACGAGGTTCTACTTGATAGCTGTTGTCACCCACCCTGGGTGAGTCTAGTGGAACTCTTACTCTACGAGGTTCTACTTGATAGCTGTTGTCACCCACCCTGGGTGAGTCCAGTGGAACTCTTACTCTACGAGGTTCTACTTGATAGCTGTTGTCACCCACCCTGGGTGAGTCCAGTGGAACTCTTACTCTACGAGGTTCTACTTGATAGCTGTTATCACCCACCCTGGGTGAGTCTAGTGGAACTCTTACTCTACGAGGTTCTACTTGATAGCTGTTATCACCCACCCTGGGTGAGTCTAGTGGAACTCTTACTCTACGAGGTTCTACTTGATAGCTGTTATCACCCACCCTGGGTGAGTCCAGTGGAACTCTGACTCTACGAGGTTCTACTTGATAGCTGTTATCACCCACCCTGGGTGAGTCCAGTGGAACTCTTACTCTACGAGGTTCTACTTGATAGCTGTTATCACCCACCCTGGGTGAGTCTAGTGGAACTCTTACTCTATGAGGTTCTACTTGATAGCTGTTGTCACCCACCCTGGGTGAGTCTAGTGGAACTCTTACTCTACAAGGTTCTACCTGATAGCTGTGGGTGCCAGGTTTAAATCACCCCTGATTAAAGGGGAACAATGAAAAACAGCAATGGGACTTAAGTACAGGCGTATAACCAAAATGGTAAAATATTGCTCATTAATAGGTGGAGGATTGCAATTGGCAGAACTCTTCTAACAGAAACATATGTCAGTGTGAGGAGGAGGATTGCAATTGGTTGAAATCCTCTAACAGATAAATATGTCAGTATGAGGAGGATTGCTATTGGCCAAAATGCTTTAACAGACAGGCATCTCAGTATGAGGAGCTCCAGAAGCTGTATCTCCATTTTATTCCTTTTAGCAGCGATTTTTGTGCACAGCATTTCTGTCATATTTAAAGTGTGAATAAATGAAGGAGAAGAGGAAGTGGTGATCAGTAGCATGAAGATGATTAAGTACATTCTGGAATTTTTGTCCCTCAGTACAGAAGGACTGAAGCACCACAAGGATGTGAGCTCTCACCCCAACCGTCGTCAAAGTCCAGGACTGTATCTCCTAAAATGCATCCGTCAGGCTTCTGGGATTAGTTGATTTTACCAGTCGGGTCAGTTTAATTGCTGACGTTGATAAGACAATGTACTGCAGAGAGGTACAACCTGGAGGTGGCCTGGTGGGGTCAAAGTAAACCGGAGCTAAACAGATAAAACCTCTGAGGTGGTGGTTGACTTCAGGAAACGCCATGTCTCCCCTCAAGCTGGCAGTTTGGCTAAATCCATTAAAATTGTTAGGGACCTACATTGCCAAAATCCGCAGGTTGCAGAACATCAAAGCAATCAATGAGAATGTACCACTTGTTAAAGCGAAGAAAAACTACAACTCTCCCAGTCAATCCACAACTAACGGCTGTTATTTGGAACAACTTAACACAGTGCACTTTGACCTTTAACAGGGTAATTGCTGATATACTTCAAACCCACAAGATGCCTTACCGCAATTATAAACTGTTACCAAAGCAATTATACCAGTAAAGAGTTATGTGTTGTCATACTCTTTACTAGTATAATCGCTTTGTTAACAAATATTGTATTTGTCATATGACGCCATTTAGCCAGTTGGAGTTCAAGATTCAAACTCCAAAATGTATAATAGTTCATTCAATGTGAGGTTGCAGTGGTTCCAACACAGTGACCTTTCTTTAGTTAAGGGGGAGGACAGGGGAGGAGGGGAGGATGAAGAAAAGACAAGAAAAGGAGGGGATGTGAGAGAAGGATTGTTATATTATGGATTTCAAGGTCATTTTCCCGAGTTTGTTCTCCCCGAGAAGGTATTCCGAGAAACACCCTACATGGACGACCCGACAGACCGTGAGAACGTGTCCCCGATGTCAGGACAGCTGTCCTTATCTGGCCGTTTGAGTCCTTGTTTAGTCCTTTTTCAACCTGTGTGTTTTGTTTGTCCCTGTGTCCCTGGGAAAACCTCTGTCTAAAAACACTAGTTAGAACTGAGCGGACCACCCACTGTATTTTTGTATTGGTTAGCAGTCAGCTAAGTGGTTCTTGAGGCAGGCAAGTTCAGTTTAGGGGTTTTTGGACTGTATTATTTAATTTCTTGGGTCCAGCTCAGCCCCTTTTCCCTAACCCCTTTACCGTGTGTTTATAATAAACGTTTTATGTTTGACGGTAGCTTTGGTTGTCTGTGCCGTTTGTTCTCACTGATCCTGTACACTACACCCCTTAGCATGAGTTTTATGTTACGGGTCTCTGTACCTAGACTGCTAGAGCCACAGGGTTAACCAGATAGGGTTATGGTAAAGACAGTGTCCCAACTTGTCCTGCCATAATATAACTAACCAGATAGGGTTATGGTAAAGACAGTGTCCCAACTTGTCCTGCCATAATATAACTAACCAGATAGGGTTATGGTAAAGACAGTATCCCAACTTGTCCTGCCATAATATAACTAACCAGATAGGGTTATGGTAAAGACAGTGTCCCAACTTGTCCTGCCATAATATAACTAACCAGATAGGGTTATGGTAAAGACAGTGTCCCAACTTGTCCTGCCATAATATAACTAACCAGATAGGGTTATGGTTAAGACAGTGTCCCAACTTGTCCTGCCATAATATAACTAACCAGATAGGGTTATGGTAAAGACAGTGTCCCAACTTGTCCTGCCATAATATAACTAACCAGATAGGGTTATGGTAAAGACAGTATCCCAACATGTCCTGCCATAATATAACTAACCAGATAGGGTTATGGTAAAGACAGTGTCCCAACTTGTCCTGCCATAATATAACTAACCAGATAGGGGTATGGTAAAGACAGTATCCCAACTTGTCCTGCCATAATATAACTAACCAGATAGGGTTATGGTAAAGACAGTGTCCCAACGTGTCCTGCCATAATATAACTAACCAGATAGGGTTATGGTAAAGACAGTGTTCCAACTTGTCCTGCCATAAGATATTTAAACAAATACGGTTAGGGTTAGGATAGGATCCCGACTTTCCGTGCCATTCATCTGCCATTGAACTGGATATGTCATTACTCCTAATTTCGCTGTGGTGTTCACTAATCTTTATTCTTTGGTGGGGGGGTGGGGGGGGTGCATTCTGCTTTCAACTAAATTCACTCCCTGCTACATTTTCCCTGCTCCTACTGCTCATCGCCACACCTCTCATGTCTCCTCTCATCTCTCCTCTTCTGTCTCCTCTCCTCTAATCTCCTCTTCTGTCTCCTCTCCTATTTTGTCTCCTTATCGGTCTCCTCTCTTCTTCTGTGTCCTCTCCTCCCTTCCCTGGCCAGTGCCTTTGAACTGCTGCTTTTCAAAACGCTGCTATTTGAATGAATGGATCATTTCTGCCAGGTGCAGTGTGTGGAGGAGATGGGGGAAGAGGAGGGACTGGATGACAGGGAAGAGGGGAAAGAGGGTCTCGGTGAGGGTGGAGGCTACCAGCTCCGGGTCTTTAGAGGTTGGAGGGGTGGTGGTGGTGCGGGGTGTGTGGGTCGGGGCTAATAAATGGTGTTCTGAGAGAACCCCCTCCCCTCCCCACATGATGAAAGGCCTGGCTCACTCCTGTACCTTTAATTTAGAGCTGAAAGAGGAAACGAGAGCCGGGGTGAGAATGGAAATGAACGGACGCTTATGAATATGGAGAAAATTGGTCCCTCTGAATAAATCAGCAGTAAATATATAAAGAAATCTTTCAGGCCTTTCAGGGGGAAATGGCGATGAGAGTCTGTGAGAAATGGAGGGAGGTGTGTTTTTGTCAGTTTTGAGGCAATACTGGGTTAGAAAATATCTCTGCAAGGAACAACCAAGTATAATGTGAAAACCTTTGTCTTAGGGGTTAGGTCACGGTCAAGAGGTACAACCTGTTTTAGGGTTAGGTCACGGTCAAGAGGTACAACCTGTTTTAGGGTTAGGGTTGGGATTTGAACCACAACTCCAACTCCCTCCTGTTACGATTCCACTTAATACAGTGACATTGACCATTGAAACTGGAGAACCTGTAGTGGATGTCAGTATTATAAAACATAAATACAGCCAAGGGTTAGAGCCAGAGGAGAGAGATGAGAGAGAGAACAGAAGAGGAGAGGGAACTGGAGAGTTATTAGAGTGGAGAGGAGAGAGAACTGGAGAGTTATTAGAGTAGAGAGGAGAGGAGACTAGAGAAGCAAGGATAGAGTAGTTTTATTTATTAAATAAATCTCTGCTTGGCCAAATATTACAATTTGACGTCTCAGGAGGAGAATCTGTGACCCATTTCCTGGAGAAAAATGTTGATCTGTGGAAAACCACTTTGTTCCAACCATTATTAATCTGTATTGTCCATCACACACACCCATACTTATTTGCAGATTTATATGCTGTGTTAATTATAGCATTCAGATGGACTTAATCTTTTTCAAATTTCAGATTTTACTTTTGCTTTATATTACAGATTATTTCTCACTCACTTTGGCAAAGTAAACAAATGCGTCCCATGCCAGTAAAGCCCATTGAATTGAAATTGAATTAAAATTGAGAGATGAGATGGAGACGACAGGAAAAATAGTAGAAGAGAGGAAAGAGTGAATGGACTGAAGAGTAAAAACAGTGAGGAGACAGAGGAGACCGAGGAGACAGAGGAGACCGAGGAGACAGAGGAGACCAAGGAGAGAGAGGAGACAGAGGAGAGAGAGGAGACAGAGGAGAGAGAAGGGACAGAGGAGAGAGAAGAGAGAGAGGATACAGAGGAGACAGAAGAGACAGCAGATTGAATGTTTGATGGAAGGCCAGCGTATCATCTTGAGATCGGCCAAGGCTTGCTCACTGTCTATTGTGAGCCAGAAGCACAGGAAAAATCTCATCAGTGCCTACCTGTGTGTGTGTGTGTGTGTGCGTGTGTGTGTGCGAGTAGATAGTCACCGAGCGGCTGCCTCTTACGACTTAAACGCTAATTGAAGGCATGAGGAGTAGCTGCAGCAGTCTACGCGTGGGCTCTGAGATAGCTGGGCTCTGAATAGCACACGTCCTTGGGCTAAGAACACCACAATGGCCAGAGCGCATGGCTGTGCGCACGGTAGGTGTGTGTGTACGGTGTGAGGAAGACACACTTCACCGCAGACAAGGGCCAGGCTGGAAAGCGAGGGTTGAGTATCTCCTAGCTAATTAGTTTTGAAGCAGACGGAAAGAGACGTTTTTACAGCACATCAACCCATCCATCCATACAGACACCTACAGCCACCCACCCATTTATCCATCCAGACAGACACCCAGCCATTTACCTATACAGACAACCACCCATTTATCCATCCAGACAACCACCCACACATTTATCCATCCAAACAGCCACCCATTTATCCATCCAGACAGACACCCACCCATTTATCCATCCAGACAGACAGCCACCCATTTATCCATCCAGACAGACACCCACCCATTTATCCATCCAGACAACCACCCACACATTTATCCATCCAAACAACCACCCACACAATTATCCATCCAGACAACCACCCACCCATTTATCCATCCAGACAGACACCCACCCATTTATCCATCCAGACAGCCACCCACACAATTATCCACCCAGACAGCCACCCATCCATTTATCCATCCAGACAACCACCCACCCATTTATCCATCCAGACAGACACCCACCCATTTATCCATCCAGACAGCCACCCATTTATCCACCCAGACAGCCACCCACCCATTTATCCATCCAGACAGCCACCCACCCATTTATCCATCCAGACAGCCACCCACCCATTTATCCATCCAGACAGCCACCCACCCATTTATCCATCTATTCATCATCCATCCAAAAACATGGCTGTAGATACCATTGTAAAGGTCTATGTTGGTTAAGGGAGGGTGCATTTTCCATGGAATTATGAAGAGTCTGAACCATGTCAACCAAACCTCAGCTGAGACACTCTGCGGTTGTCCATTCTCCTCTCCACATATTGGCCAAAACATTTCCACACCATTTTGTTATCATGTATTAGTAGCCTGTGTCCACCCCCAAAGGTGGAACCAAAAACGTAACTAGGACAGTGAAAATAGGATCTGCAGAGGTCACGGGCGGGCAGGCTTTTGATAAGACAATATGAACCCCCATTACGCCCATTACCACAAAATCAACAAGGTCAGTTAGCAACGCTACTCATCCCATTAATCTGTTTATTTTCAAACAGTGGCTGATAGGCTGACTGAGTTGTCCTAACCTGAGCATTTTCAACTTTAAGAGCTCTGATTCTGTGTGTCTGTGTGGAAGATAACTGAGGCCGTAGTTCTAGTGCCTTCCATTCCATGGACATCAGGTAGAGAGGGCCAATAGACTAAACATTCAATCTCATGTATCTTAGAAAGGTGCACCCACCTACATGCAAGCACCAGCACATATTCATACACACACACTCACACATTCACACACACACACACACACACACCTATACATGGTTGTCACCTATACACAAACCTATACAAGATTGAAACAGAACGAGTTATTTGAGTTATTTTCTCTCTCTCTACATTTCCCAACCTCTCCCTTTCCCGATCTCCCTCCATCCTTTTCCCCTCTCTTCGTTCCTCCCTGCTTCCTTTCCTCCCTCTTCCTCCCTCTCCCCTCCCCTCCCTCCTCTTTCTCCCTCTCCCCTCCCCTCCCTCCTCCCCTCTCCCCTCCCCCCTCTTCTTCCCCCCTCCCCATCCCCCTGAGTCTCTGTAAATGTGACCGCGGATGCTGCAGTGTTCTGACAGTGTGTCTTGAGCGCAGGTTCTCAGTGAATTCATGTCCCCATTCATCTACAAAACTCTCCTGCATTTCCCGCATTCTGAGCAACAGAGTGATCAAAGGTCTGGATCTGTGGGAGCCACACCTTTCACGGCGGTCCTAATTAGGATAATATTACCTAAACAGGACGGACACACGCCAACCCACACACACACACACACACGCACACACACTCCTTCAGTCTGGGACATCTGCAGGCAACAAAAGCAGCAAGGCTAAGCATGGACTGACAGAAGGCTTTGCTCTCACATCCATTAGTGCTGAATAGAAAGAAACCCAGGCACTTCTTTTTGTTGTCCTGTCCTACACGGTATTGTCCTTCCATCAGGTTGTTAGAACTCAAACCCTGACCCACACACACACACACACACACACACACTTAGCACAGCACACACACACCATACAGACAAACCACACACACACACACCTTACAGAAGGGAAAAAATAGCTAATAAAGCTGTTGTCAATAGCATGTCGGGGGTTAAACCTGATGGGAGCGACACACAGGCAGATGTCTTAGTCTACTAGCTTCAGAAAAAAGTTACGCAAACAAGATGTAATGCATCCAGGTCAGAGGGTAGAGGTCAGAGGTCCGCGGTAGGCTGCTGGGCAGTTGAAAAGTAGTTGACAGGCGCGTAACTAACCATGACGGATGAGAATCCAAAGGGCCTGTCTGCTTAGACACACTTCTGTGTGTCTGTTCCTCTGTTCATGACCAGCCTTGGAATCCATGTTGAATTACCACTCGACATGGGATTGACTGATGAGAAAAAGATGAGATGTAATTCACTGTCCTCTGGTGGGATTTGATTTAAAAGCTAATCGGATAGAGATCAATCATACAGTTTCTTGGTTTGACAGAAGGGAAGTCGTTAGATTACAGCTGCTACAAGGACACGCTACAAAGACGCGCTACAAGGACACACTACAAAGATGCACTACAAGGACACGCTACAAAGACGCGCTACAAGGACACACTACAAAGATGCGCTACAAGGACACGCTACAAAGACACGCTACAAGGACACACTACAAAGACGCGCTACAAGGACATGCTACAAAGACGCGGTACAAGGACATGCTACAAAGACGCGCTACAAGGGTGAGCTACAAGGATACAACACAAGAACTTGCTACAGGGACACGCTACAAGGACAGACTACGAAGACACGCTACGAGGACACGCTACAAAGACGCGCTACAAGGACACACTACAAAGACCCGCTACAAAGACATGCTGCAAGGACATTTAACCGTCAAGTTTACCCTCAACAGTGGAAAACCACTTGATTTGGTTGTTTCTGAAATGAAAGAATGTTGTAATTAGATAGAATATTGTTTTTCTGAACACATGTTGAATGTCTTCCTTACACATAATCTGCCTCTCAACGGACATTAGGCCAAATGTTCAACAGATATTTTGTTTTTAACTACGTACACACCTAGCTACAACATAATGGCTGCAACAAGATACCAAAAAACACTAGACTACACCAAGATGTCTAACACACCTGATTACACAGAGATGTCTAACACACCTGACTACACAGAGATGTCTAACACACCTGACTACACAGAGATGTCTAAAACACCTGACTACACAGAGATGTCTAACACACTTGACTACACCGAGATGTGTAACACACTTGACTACACAGAGATGTCTAACACACCTGACAACACAGAGATGTCTAAAACACCTGACTACACAGAGATGTCTAACACACCTGACTACACAGAGATGTCTAACACACCTGACTACACAGAGATGTCTAACACACCTGACTACACCGAGATGTCTAACACACCTGACTACACAGAGATGTCTAACACACCTGACTACACAGAGATGTCTAACACACCTGACTACACAGAGATGTCTAAAACCATTGGTTCACTAACATCTAACAACTGATTGCTTGTCTCTCTCTCTCTCTCACTCTCTCTCTCTCTCTCTCTCTCTCTCTGCAGATTTCCTTATCCAAGCAGTCTGCTAACAACCAATTGTGACAAAAGGCTAAAAAACAAAAGGAGACTCCATGGAGAAATGGGTTGGCTGGGGGTATGTACAGGGATGGGGGGGCAGGGAGGCTATTCAAAGAGGCAGAGAGAGAAAGACTGAGAAGAGGGAGGGAAGTCAGGTGAGGCGAGGGGGTAAAATAGCTCTGCTTATTATGCTATCACCCCTCTGTGCACCCGGAGTGAAATTAACAGGGGAATTAGCCAAGCAATTACCACTTTTAATTGTGCTAATTCTTCTGGTCTTGTCACAGCTGCATCCAGAATTACCCGTTAAAGCCTCCCCTTGTGCAGTGTGTCTTTCTCCACAGATGGATTCATTTCTCTCTTCTGGCCTCTTCTACTCCTCTGACACGTGAGGCGCGAAACATGAACTGGAGTTTGCTTCTGTAAGTATTACCCTCCTCTCCCTCTCTCTCCCTCGCTCTCTCTCTCCCTCTCTCCTTCTCTCCCTCTGTCTATTCCTCACCAACACAACCGTTCCCTCTTTCCCCACCTCCACTGCCTCCATCCCCCTCTCTCTATTTACTCTCTCTATTCCTGTCAATTGGTTTAACCACTGGCTCCATTGCGCCTGATCTCCTATCAATTGAGACCCCCCCATCCACTCCACCCCTACTACCCCCTCCCCAGAGCAGCTTTATTCACTGAGTCAGAGGTTGTAAAAACAAAGAGCTCCCGTTCCACTGTAGCTCAGCATTATTGACGGATGGATCATTGGATTGGTTATTGATCCAGGACTGGGGGACATGGAGAGGGAGTTTATACCCAAGCAAAATGGTGTGGGGGGGAGGGGCGTGGCCTGGACCAAGGTGGGTGTCTCATTGGATGCTTCAGAGATCTCTTACAATGTATGTTTTTAGTGGGGAGCTGACATTGCCCAGTGTGTGTGCGCGTGCGTGTGTGTGTATAGCAACATGGGGTGAATCAAGATTTGTTCATTAATTATTTTGTTCGTGGGGTGGGGTTAAGGCGACAGAAATGGGGACAAACATGTTCTGCAAGGACATTTTTCCTGTCCCCATTTTGAAACATGCTATTTCTTATCTTAAGCACTAAGTTTAGGGTAATTATTATAACACTTGGGTTAGGTTGCGGGTTAGAAGTTTAGTGTTGGGTTAAGTTGAGGGTTAGAAGTTTAGAGTTCGGTTTTTAGGGTTATGAATGGCAATAGTTTTACAGTCCTCAGAAGGATAGTAAAACGTTAAACGTGTGTGTACACGTGTTTGTCTGTTCCCCAGAGAATGTCTGTCCTCTGATGGGGATCGGCGTGGATCAATAAGCCATGATAGACTTCTGTCTTCCCATTCAACTAATCCTGTTAGTGATGGCAGTGGATTTAATCGAATGGCTACACACACTGTGACAGAGAGATGTGCGAATACGCATACACACACAAGCATTTACACACACACACAGTACTCATGTGCATATACACACACACACACACCTTATGATCATAATATATATGGACCTTTAACAAGAAGATCAGTAAAACTACAAGAGCATAATCAGAACTGGGTGCCCTTGAAATAGAACATCTTTGAACCAACGTACGCAGACATTCCGACATACATGAGTGTGTCCCGGGTAAATATCCTGACCCTCTTTGGGGGGGGTGGGGGGTGGGGGGGGCATAACAAAAGTGAAAACCAAGTGTGAAGGTACATCAAGGGAAATCACCTGATACGGCATAATCCTCTGTTCTCTGGCGCTTCTCCTTAATCTCTCTGTTCCTGGAGATCCGTTTGAGACTCTGCTGCCTTCATCTCCTCCTGAGGGTGGATGAGTGCCAGAGAGGAAACCCCACACTGACTGAGAGAACAGAGAATGGGGACTGAGTTATGCAGCCCTCTTCTTCTCTCACAAGGTGTCTCCATATCCATTCAGTCAGTCAAACACTGACCGACTACGTGCCCCGTGCGTTCAGGAGAATGTCTACGTTTATTTGCTTGTAATTGATGGTGCTGACTCATCTGAGAGTGATCTGACACTAGTGGTCCAGACCAAGGTGTTCGGTCTGAGAGTGATCTGACACTCGTGGTCCAGACCAAGGCATTCGGTCTGAGAGTGATCTGACACTAGTGGTCCAGACCAAGGCATTCGGTCTGAGAGTGATCTGACACTAGTGGTCCAGACCAAGGCGTTCGGTCCGAGAGTGATCTGACGCTAGTGGTCCAGACCAAGGCGTTCGGTCTGAGAGTGATCTGACACTTGTGGTCCAGACCAAGGCTCTTGCCAATAAACGTTGTTGAAGCACCACCTACCCCTGCCAGCTCCAACCTTCTCCAAACCTGCCAGACACTCATCACCCCCCTCACTCTCGCTCTCTCTCCATCCATCTCTTCCTCTTTCCCTCTGTTTGTCATTCCCTCCATCTCCTCTACTCAACATGCAGGGACCTTTAGTAGGAAGTTTTTAATTAAACAATCTTCAGTTTCCTCAACACACCGACACCTTACTGAACAGCTGAGTGTCAAAAACAATCAGTTTCCTTTCCCCCATTCCATCCCCCTGGTGCCCTAAGCCATGAGGACGTGTTGGCTCCCATAATGCATTGTGCAGCGTCTGTATGAAACCACAGCGGTAAAGTTGGTTCGGTTCAACCTCAAACTTTACCCCAAACACATTGGAACACTGATCAGACTCAAATGTATTAAATTAAATCTTTTGAGGCAAATTAATCACCTTCTATTGTGTATATATCTTTATTATAAAGGTGCTTAGCTGACATTCTGATTCATACATTTGTCCCTTACACTAGCAGGGTTGGTACAATATGCCAACATTAGCAGGAAATAGTATCTCATGCTTTGCAAGGTGTTAATTAAATTAGCATTGAAAGGTATGTGTGAACAGAGCAGAGCATGAAATGTACAATATGTCAATCTAAAATCATTTCACATTTCTTTTCTAAAATGAACCTTATGAAAGAAAAATCTGCAACATTCGGAGCAAACTGAAAAACACAGACACTATCGCTCTTTTCATAAGATGTTCGTAATGCTCCAAATCAGATGTGTAACTTTACAATATGTGCTATTTTTCTTTCTCCAAACTAAACATGGAGAAGCTGCATTTAGCCTTCATGCGGCACAAAACTGGAATAAACTACCCGAAGATCTTACATGTGCCCCAAACGTATACATTTTTAAATCCAGGTTAAAAAGATTTCTCACGTGCCTATGACTGAGCACTTAAACTTAACCACACTGTTTAGCCTTATAGTGACCCACTTTTAATCTTTATATGTTTTCTTATTGTATTTTTTTATTATTATGATGTATTCATTTGCTTTGATGTTTTCATTTGAGTACAAACCCAATTCCAAAAAAGTTGGGACAGTGTACAATTGTGAATAAAACCAGAATGCAATGATGTGGAAGTTTCAAATTTCAATATTTTATTCAGAATACAACATAGATCACATATCAAATGTTTAAACTGAGAAAAAGTATCACTTTAAGGGGAAAATAAGTTGATTTTAAATTTCATGGCATCAACACATCTCCAAAAAGTTGGGACAAGGCCATGTTTACCACTGTGTGGCATCCCCTCTTCTTTTTATAACAGACTGCAAACGTCTGGGGACTGAGGAGTTGCTCAAATTTATGAATAGGAATGTTGTCCCATTCTTGTCTAATACAGGCTTCTAGTTGCTCAACTGTCTTAGGTCTTCTTTGTCACACCTTCCTCTTTATGATGAGCCAAATGTTTTCTATGGGTGAAAGATCTGGACTGCAGGCTGGCCATTTCAGTACCCGGATCCTTCTTCTATGCAGCCATGACATTGTAATTGATGCAGTATGTGGTCTGGCATTGTCATGTTGGAAAATGCAAGGTCTTCCCTGAAAGAGACGACGTCTGGATGGGAGCATATGTTGTTCTAGAACTTGGATATAACTGTCAGCATTGATGGTGCCTTTCCAGATGTTTAGGCTGCCCATGCCACACGCACTCATGCATCCCCATACCATCAGAGAAGCAGGCTTCTGAACTGAGCGCTGATAACAACTTGGGTTGTCCTTGTCCTCTTTAGTCCGGATGACATGGTGTCCCAGTTTTCCAAAATGAACTTCACATTTTTATTCGTCTGACCACAGAACACTTTTCCACTTTGCCACAGTCCATTTTAAATGATCATTGGCCCAGAGAAAACGCCTGCGCTTCTGGATCCTGTTTAGATACGGCTTCTTTTTTGACCTATAGAGTTTTAGCCAGCAACGGCGAATGGCACGGTGGATTGTGTTCACCGACAATGTTTTCTGGAAGTATTCCTGAGCCCATGTTGTGATTTCCATTACAGTATCATTCCTGTATGTGATGCAGTGCCGTCTGAGGGCCCGAAGATCATGGGATCATGAGATTTGTAAATTATTCCATTCCTTTTTTACTCACAATTAATACAGTGTCCCAACTTTTCAGGTTGGGTTTGTATTTGTTTTTATGTTATTGTACTTTAATATATTTGTCTTTGTAAAGCACATTGAATTGCTTTGATGTATGAATTGTGGTATGTAAATAAACTTGCTTGTTTTGGTGTTGGCAGGATAGACACAGTAAATGTGTGTGTGTGCATGTGTGTGTGCATGTGAGTGTGCGTGTGTGTGTGTGTGTGTGTGTGAGATGATCAGGATGAAGGAGAATAGAAGGAATGATGGAAATAGAAATGGGTGTTGTAGATCCAGTCCTATAGCCTGATAATCATGCATCGAAAATGAGAAAGGGGACATTCCATGTGAAAGGGGACATTCCATGAGAAAGGGGACATTCCATGAGAAAGGGGACATTCCATGAGAAAGGGGAAATTCCATGCATAATAATGTGTTATACCCATCACTTGATTAATACATTTTCCACCCAGTCACTCGATTAATACATTTTCCACCCAGTCACTCGATTAATAAATGTTCCACCCAGTCACTCGATTAATAAATGTTCCACCCAGTCACTCGATTAATAAATGTTCCACCCAGTCACTCCATTAATAAATGTTCCACCCAGTCACTCGATTAATAAATGTTCCACCCAGTCACTCGATTAATAAATGTTCCACCCAGTCACTCGATTAATAAATGTTCCACCCAGTCACTTGATTAATAAATGTTCCACCCAATCACTCGATTAATAAATGTTCCACCCAATCACTCGATCAATAAATGTTCCACCCACTCACTCGATTAATAAATGTTCTACCCAATCACTCGATTAATAAATGTTCCACCCACTCACTCGATTAATAAATGTTCTACCCAATCACTCGATTAATAAATGTTCCACCCAATCACTCGATCAAACATTTTTCCACCCAATCACTCGATTAATACATTTTCCACCCAATCACTCGATTAATAAATGTTAAAGGACCACAGAGAGGTGCAGTTGGGCGTGGGAGAGATGGTGAGGGATGAACAGAAAGAAATGAACAGCCAGAGAGAGAGACGAAGAGAGAGAAACAGGGAGAGACAAAGAGAGAGACGCAAAGAGACGACCAAGAGATATATAAAGGAGAGAAGCGCATCAGGCTAAGAGATCTGCTGTAGCTGTACATTTCCCATTGCCAAGTTTAAGTTAAGGCTGCTAGACTGGGGGTCAGCAAACTTAATTACAGCTTAAGTGGATGGAAACAGCAAAATGACAAAGAGAGGGAAGCATCCAGACAGATTAGGAGTGGAAGGACAGGGTTACTGCTACTATCTCCCCTGCTGTTTGCTTCTTCCCCACAATACAAACCACACCAGCAATCTACAGCAGTCTACAGGACAATAACACCAGAACATATCAAAATGACATGTTCCGCAGTAGCCAAGAAACTTTGCATTAATACATTTCCAATTCTACTGGTCATATCAGAGACACTATGGCCTGTCTGTCTGCCTGGTCTGCTTTTCGGTCTGTCTGCGTTTCTGTCTTTCTGACTTTCTAGCTGTCTTTCTGCCTGTCTGACATTCTGGCTATCTGACTTTCTACCTGGCTGACTCTCTGTCTGTCTGTCCGATTGGTCTGCCTTTCTTCTGTCTGTCTGATTGTGTGTCTGTCCGTCCATCTGTCTGTCTGCCAATCTGTTTGTCTACCTGGTCTGCCTTTCGGTTTGTCTTTCTCTCTGTCTGACTTTATGTCTTTCTGCATGTCTTTCTGTATGTCTATCGGTCTGTTTGTCTGTTTTTCTATCTGTCACCATAAGGCACGACTCTGGGAACGTTGCATTTCTGTTCATGAATATGTAGTCAGTGACAGAGCTGGAGTCACAGACAGACAGCCAGTAATCACAGACAGACAGACAGTAACTCAACAGACACTAAATTCCAACTGCTCTGCATGTCATTAGCATATATCCACCTCATGGGCCAGGCCTTTAATTTCCTCCCAGAGACGATAAAGATCTCCTTGTTTAACCAGATGGGATGACTTGGGGGAGAAAATATACACACGTACACACACATGCATGTGAGCACAAACACAAGCACATACGCGCGCGCACATACACACACACTGTGCAAAACAACACAACCAAAGACAACAGCACAATAAAGGCCTCATCAGTTGTACTGAAACTAATTGAAATAAGCCAGAAAAGAGAGGAGTTAGGAGAAGAGAAGAGGAGGAGAGGTGGGGAGTCAAAAAACAGGGAGAAGTAGAATCGGAGGAGGAGTAGAGGCAGAGAGGAGTAGAGGGGGTGGAGGAGTAAAGGTGGAGGCAGAGAGGAGTAGAGGGGGTCGAGGAGTAAAGGTGGAGGCAGAGAGGAGTAGAGGGGGTCGAGGAGTAAAGGTGGAGGCAGAGAGGAGTAGAGGGGGTCGAGGAGTAAAGGTGGAGGCAGAGAGGAGTAGAGGGGGTGGAGGGGTAGAGGTGTATGCAGAGATGAGTAGAGGGGGTGGAGGAGTAAAGGTGGAGGCAGAGAGGAGTAGAGGAGGTGGAGGTGTAAACAGAGAGGAGTAGAGGGGGTGGAGGTGTAGACAGAGAGGAGTAGAGGGGGTGGAGGTGTAAACAGAGAGGAGTAGAGGGGGTGGAGGAGTAGAGGAGGTGGAGGAGTAGAGGTGTATGCACAGATGAGTAGAGGGGGTGGAGGAGTATAGGTGGAGGCAGAGAGGAGTAGAGGAGGTGGAGGAGTAGAGGAGGTGGAGGAGTAGAGGTGTAGACAGAGAGGAGTAGAGGAGGTGGAGGAGTAGAGGTGTAGACAGAGAGGAGTAGAGGTGTAGACAGAGAGGAGTAGAGGGGGTGGAGGTGTAGAGGTGTAGACAGAGAGGAGTAGAGGAGGTGGAGGTGTAGAGGTGTAGACAGAGAGGAGTAGAGGAGGTGGAGGTGTAGAGGTGTAGACAGAGAGGAGTAGAGGAGGTGGAGGAGTAGAGGTGTAGACAGAGAGGAGTAGAGGTGTAGACAGAGAGGAGTAGAGGTGTAGACAGAGCGGAAGACATACAGCAGTAGAGGTAATCACTGAGAGCAGGTTCCCTGCAGAGTCCATCCTCTGTCCTCCTTGTTCCAGGATGGAGTGAGACACCCTCACAGGATTAAAGGAGAAGAAAGAAGGGATTATGGTTTGATGACCTCTCAATCCGCCGCCTGACAGAGTCAACTAAAGCCACATATTCTCCAGGAGAGCTAATCTCCATCTCTCTCTCTCTCTCTCGCTCTCTTTGTTTTCATAAAGGATGTGTCATTTCTTTATCCGCCCTGATCCAGATTTACTTCCGAAAATAAACTTCCTATCCTGATCTGATAAGAAGCCTGTCTCTATCCGCGGGGAAGCCTGTCTCTATCTGTGTGGAAGGTCCGACTGCCAGTTTTCACGTTTTTCGTAGCATCTAAAAAGTCCAGTGGGGACAGTGACAGTAAGGCCTGTTTCCAGTTGACAGAGTGGCAGGGAAACGGCAACTTGAAGGGACAATGACTCCCAAACATGATTTATTTGTATTGATCTTTTTCCCCTATGTGAAGTTACACTAAAATGCAAGGGGAAATAGAGTAATAACACTCTTAAATATTCCACAATGAATAGTATGGTGTTATATTCGAACACATTATATTCTAACACAAACACTCACACATTCACACAGGGAATTGTTTTCTATTGTCGTTGGAGACCAGAAAAATCATTCCATATTTTGTATATTCCTTGCTAACTTGACCCTAAACTAAACCCCAATAACCTTTTCATAATTAGACTTAGACATAAGTAGCCCTAACAACTAATCATAACTTAAATTCTGCCTGTGCTAGATTCAACATCTGCTTTGATATACAATGTATTGTTTCCTGACCTAACACTAACCCCAAATTGTAAGTTTTACCTTATATAGGTCTCTATGCCAGATCTGTTTCCTTCTGGGGACCAGCTGAAAAAAACTTGTGGGTTTTACTGTTTTTGTGGGACTGGTTGTACATTTCTTAAAACCTAGATCACACTCAAACCAAGAAACATTTCACTGAATGTAAAGAAACCAAGCGTAGAATAATTCTCACGGTTTGAAAGTAAAAAGTCAGGTTTTGATTTATATCAAATATAGGGATGTCAGGTCTTTGTCAAAATATTTTTTTCTTGAAAATTAAAAGTTGTTAAAATATTTTTTTCTTGAAAATGAAAAGTTGTTAAAAGATTTTGTATGTAATTTAGGAATTAAACGTTCAGCGCTGAACCTTCTACTCTGAAGATCAACGCTCTCTCAGCCCACACTGATAAGCACGTTGTTCAACACTGAAAAAAAAATTGATGCTATTTCAACCACCTCGACCCTGATATCCGCAGTGTTATATAGGCTTACATTTGCACTAAACTAAAATGTTATTTAACCAAATGTCGACGAATAAGATTCATTAAACTGATTAACAAAAACGAATTTGATCTAGCTCAGTTGAGAAAAAAGACAATTAAAAAACTCTTACCAGCATTAATAGGTTACATTCAAGTTTCGACAATATGCCTTAAACCTTTCTCAAAGAACTTTAATTATTTGAAAGAACAACAAAAAAAAACTTCAGAAATTCAAATACATTGTGTAGCCTACATTATTTCGTCATGCCGTTACCGGTCAAACACAGGCCTACATGTTTACAGGGTTTGCAGTCCATTAAAGTTATTCAGCACTGACTGCCATGTATTTCCCATCTTGACAGGCTGAATGAAAGGAAGAAAGGAGGGGGCTAGTTTCACCGATAACCTGCAATTCGCGGAGGAAAACAGAGATGTGGTGCGCCCTCTCAAATCATTGTGTTGGAAATTGTCAAATTGCAGCTCGCGCACAAGGACCCAGGCACCAACGACGTGATCTAGTGTGGAGGAGACAAATCTGGAAATAAAATAATCGGAATTGCCGACACGAAGCAGCAGGCCTAAGTGCTGCTCGTGTCTAATCAGCTAGTGTCAGCGCCACTCCACCGGATCTGTCAGATGGTCTCTTCTCCACGTGCAGTGCCGGCCTGTGATCCCGGCGTTTACCAGCCACGCTATAATCACTTCGTGTGCTCTACATCCGTGTCAACTACTCTCTTTCATTCCCCACTCGCTATCCCCCGTTTTTCTTCTCACACGACCATACTGCTAAGACTGACAATAGGCCTACCTACACAACCTAAACCTGACTCATCACATTTTTTATTTTCTTCCATTTGAAAGAGATTAAGAGTCTATAGACCACAAATGCAGATTATCATCACATCCATTACAACTATGTGAACCCTCTATCAAAATATGTATACAAATGTGTTCAAATGTCAAAAGAAATAAGCTCAAATATATCGAACATTTTATTAAATAAAATATAACAGAAGAACAATAAGTCTTCTAAGGGCAATACAAATATAGATTGAGTCTGGAGACTTTGGTAAAAGCAATTAATTATCCCGTAGACTGCAGTTATGTGACCGGGATGAAACAACAGCAACAGTAAGTAAGACAAAAACCCGAATCTGAAAGACATTCTCGTAAACATTTTAATTAGATTTTTTTTTTGTCCCAGCTGAACAGCGTAAAATTACACAAACAATAACACCGAACAAAACAAAGTAACCAATGAGCGCTCCTATTCAGGACAGATACATGCATAATGACCGCCCCAAAAATAATAAAAAGCTGACAAAATCGATTAGAGCGTGTCTGCAGGTGAACGCTCGCGCCCTCAGCATCGTAACCATGAGAACCATGAGGTTAATTCGACATTAAAAAAAAATACAATAACAATGTTTTGTGGAACATTTAAATACCACGAGGTCGTCATCCAATGGAGGTCGATTCAACCTAGCAAAACATAACAAAACAAAAATCATTAGATACATCATCATCACCAAAACACTTTGAGTCATCATAATGTTGTGTGAATTCATGGTGTTTAAATAACGTGTAAATATACAATTATATATTATTCATAATGCTGTTGCTGTAAATTATGGTCAGCTACAATGTAAAGCAAACTCACCTAACAATAAATTAATATTTTTTATCTTGTAATGTACATTATTGATGAATGTTACGTTGATGTTTTGATTAGACAGCATCAAAACGCCAAAGGAATAGAGAGAATCAAGGGGAGAAAAGATTATCTTCTCAAAGCCGACCAGCATTACTGAACAACTATATAGCCCTAAGAGGTACTAAGAAAAATGCCTATTTAAATAAATAAAATATGGTAATTTAGGAATAAATACAGTGTCTTAATAACATTCATTCATATCCAGAGAACACTTAGAAGACAAGTATACGTGTGATATTTCCCATTGTAAATCAACTCTGCTAAACATGTATGCTAAACGTGGTTTTTATATTGCCTCATTCCTCACTGTGGATCCAGTGGATTCCATAAATCCCAGCTCTTCCTGTTCACTCCAAGAGAAGATCCCATGTTTTGTAGAGCAAGACACAGATCCAACCAGCCAGGTCATCAGATGTATTCATTCCACTGACAGAACCTGGACTGCATGTAGCTACATCCGATCATGGCTTATAGGGTCCCATCATATGAACTCACTCTATTGTTTAAACCTCGTCCCAGATAAACCATTGAGGGCCGATTTCACAGACACTGATTTAGCCTAGTCTAGGACAAATACATCAAGCTTACTGGACTCAGTGGACAGATGTGAATTGAAAACTAGAAATTAGAAATAATTTATATCCAAATCATTATGATAACATGTTCCCTAACTGATATCTACACAGTCTAAGCCTCATCCAGAATTTAGAAATGAAGGACATGTTATTATTAGGTGCTGGAGTATCTGACATAAAAAGGAAAGACTTTGATATTCAAAAATACAGGCATTTAACTGTGGAAGACAGTGACAGTGAGGACATGCCTATGATGTTTATACATTCTACTCAGTCAGTGGGAGAAAACATTCAAGAGATTAAGGACCAGTGTTTCCACCTGTAGTCTGGTCTGCGTAGTGTTATAATGGCCCTACATTACTGTACATAACCATGACTAGACCGCCCTCCCTTCCCAAACATGTCCTCCATGCTCAAACGTTCTTTTCCTTTACCTCATAGGGTAAATCAATCAAAAGCAGATCAAAAGCGGTTTGAAGACGCTCTCTTCCTCTTTTTGGTTTGCATTTGTTTCATGTCAAACAGCGGCTTCCATCTCTACACACCCACTTAACATTTATAAAGAGAAAGGGAGACGGAGCGAGAGAGGATCAAATCCCAAAACCCCTCCTCCTCAACTTATAACCATTCCAACACATCTTCTAACCGTTAGAACAAAGACAGACCGGATTACCAGAGTGAAATGTTTCTGTGTGATTCCTCACATTGAAGAGAGAGAGGAAGATGTTGGTAGGGAGTCTGAGCTCTGATTGTCGACTGTAAGACTGAGACATGTATGTGAATCGGCCTCATCGTGGGACACAGACGTGGAGTTGTAAGTACTCTGAAGAATAAAAACTCTCGACTTGACGCTCAAGCTTTTATTGACCGTTTGTACACACTGTAGCAACCAGTACATATGAATACTCTCCCGAATGCAACCCCCCCCCCCCCCACACACACACACACACAGATAAGCCTTTCTGACCATTTCAGTCTATATATCTGCATCTCATTATTTCATCTACTTCTTCTCTCTCTGTCTCTTCTTCCCAAGCTAACTGTATTCACTCAGAGAGTATCAACCACCCAGCACTGACAGAGCTAATCATCAGGGGATGGAAGAGGAGAGCGCATGCACACACGCACGCACACACACAAACACACACAAACACTGTGATTGACATACAATGGATGAGGAATCTATGGCTCAGCTCATCTCCCCCAACACCAGCGCTAACTCCCCCTCTCACTCCAGCTCTCACTCCCCCCTCACTCCCCCCTCGCACCCCCTCACTCCCCCTCACTCCAGCTCTTTCCCTGCTCTTTCCCCCTGTTTCTCTCCGTGCTGAAAGACAGAGGAGTGGAGGGGTAGGAAAACAGAAGGAAGAAGACGTAGGAGTGGAGACAGAAATCTGTTTTTTACGTTAATGTCTTTTGAGACTATTGTCATGAAGCCATATATAGAGAGGGTAACAACAACTACTGATGGCCTTCATTGGGTTATTATTCACCCTGAGGAATAGTTTAAAAGCATTTATTAATTTAATTAGGATACTTACAGTTTGTGTTCAATCACATACTGTAAGTGTCCAAAGTAAAAGAAAATGTTATACATTCAAATATACTTAAAAGCAAACTAGATGAACATTGGTAGTCCTCCCCAGAAAGCCCATGTTGTGTTCAGTGAGTGGCAGATGACAGGTGGTGAATGATGACGAGACGTTGCTCTGATGGGGTATTCATTACTCTGTTTTGCTGTATGGACAAAGCATTTAAAATTAATCATTTTCTTTCAAAGTAAAAGTTATGTGATAAAAAAAAAGTACAGATGCTCCGAAAGACCTAAGCATCAGAGACCAGAATGCAACTTTCCAGGCGAGATTTTCCCTTTGAGTCTGCCACTACTAAGCTGAGACAGAAAGGCCACTAATCTGCAAGAAGGTTGGGTTGATTCAGTGATATTGTGGACATTTCATGTCAGCTTTGCTCACCATTTAACCGCATTCCACTGACAACCTCCAATCTACTAAAGGAAGAGTAGGGCTCCCCCTATTGACTGGTTAGGTACCTGCGGCCTACTCAAGTTTCCAATTTGCGATCAGCTGGTTTGAACACAGTGATCACAAACTCAGTGTCACACTTAAAATTCTCTCAGGGAACCTTTACAAATATGTATGTATATGTACACAGCTTGATTTTCTCCCCAGAGAGTTCTCCTCTACAGTAACATAGCCTGACAAACTGTAACTCCCCAGAGAGTTCTCCTCTACAGTAACATAGCCTGACAAACTGTAACTCCCCAGAGAGTTCTCCTCTACAGTAACATAGCCTGACAAACTGTAACTCCCCAGAGAGTTCTCCTCTACAGTAACATAGCCTGACAAACTGTAACTCCCCAGAGAGTTCTCCTCTACATTAAGCCTATAACTCCCCAGAGTTCTCCTCTATAGTCATACAGTCTGACATACTGTTACTCCTCCTGTACAGTCATACAGCCTGACATACTGTAACTCCTCCTCTACAGTCATACAACTTGATGTTCTGTAACTCCTCCTCTACAGTCATACAGCCTGACATACTGTAACTCCTCCTCTACAGTCATACAACTTGATGTACTATAACTCCCCAGAGTTCTCCTCTACAGTCAAACAGCCTGATATACTGTAACTCCTCCTCTACAGTCATACAGCCTGACATACTGTAACTCCTCCTCTACAGTCAAACAGCCTGACATACTGTAACTCCTCCTCTACAGTCATACAACTTGATGTACTGTAACTCCTCAGACAGTCATCTTCTAGTATTTATTATGGAGACAAGGTAGGTTTTTGTAAAGTACGGACATTTCTACCCCTTCGTCATCTGTTCTGTACCTCCCCAGTGATGCATGCAGATGAAGGAACTTTACGTGCTGCATTAAAGATCCAGTGCCACAGTTCTTATCTCAATATCAAACCATTCCTGACTAACAATGAATCACCTAACAGTAATGTTTTTTATGAAAACATTTTTTTTAATTATTGTATCTTATCATATATACATGGATTTTTTTTTTATTTCCTAGCAATTGTTTTTTACTAGGACTGTCAAAGAGTGGTTGCGGAGAATAAAACACTGTAGAGGACTGGGATCGGCAGAATAAAAGAAAAAATGCATTAGTATGCATTAGCAAGTATAAATTCAATATCCAAGACAATCAATTAAAAACATCATTCAAAATGGATCCATATACACATTCAGGATCTGGTTCAGACTTGAGCTGGGTTAACAGACATCAACCAAAATCTTTCAACATTTCTTGTCCATAAGGTCAACTTAACGTTAGTCTAAAACGTGCCAAAATATCTCTGAGAGCATATAAAGGCACCACCAAAACCCTTTACAGTCCAGCCAACCTCCACAATCCAGACTGTTGCACATCTTCAAGACATACAGTGGCACAGAGCTGTTGAGAACATTACCAGTAAGACTGTATATGGGTCGCAATAGAGTTTTTCAGTGTTGCAGTGGAAATGCATCATATTGCTCCCAGATCTTTCCATTTGGCAGTGGAGAGGTTCTTATTGGTCCGTCAGAAAATTCTACAGCCTGGTGATGTCACAAGGCAAGCCACAATTCACCACCAATTCAGGCTGAAATTTTTGATGGTGGTATTCAAACAGGTCCTACACTAAAAGAGCTTTAACAAACACAGGACAAGTACATGTCTGACTGCACCAGGCCTTTTACTAAGCTATAAGGCCTTTGTCCTGATAAGTCTGTAAGATTCCATCGGTATTCAACAGCTCCTAAATCACTGTTTAAAAAGTCTGCCACAGTGACAAACACACACATCGATTCCCTTCCTCCAAGGACAGAGTGGGTGTTCTTTTCTTTTCTTCCCCTCTCTCTCTCTTTCTTCCTCTCTCTCTGTCGTTATCTCTCTGCCTATCCCCCTCGCCCTCTCTTTGTCTTTCTTTCTTTCTCCTTCCCGTGCTTATTCCGTCCAGCTAGCCAATTAACCAGGGAGCAGGCAACTAATGAGTTGTCTCTGGTGGTCAGATGAACGGTGGTGGGGGGAACGGGGGTGTAGTGAGTAGAGGCTGAATGGAGAGGAGAAAGGCGAGAGGGGCCAACGAAGAGGAGAGGAATATATAGAGAGAAGTGAATAGAGAGAAGAGAGGAATAGAGAGGAATAGACAGGAATAGAGAGAAGGGAGAAAGCAGTAGAGGGAAGAATAGAGGGAAGAAATTAATATGAATTAAAAAAAAAGGTAGGAACAGAGAGGAATGGAGAAGAGGAATAAGTTGAGCAATACAAAAAGGAGAGGAATCAGTAGAGGAGTGGATAAAGTAGAGGAGATGATAAGGTAGAGTGGATAAAGTAGAGGAGAGGATAAGGTAGAGGAGATGATAAGGTAGAGAGGATAAAGTAGAGGAGAGGATAAGGTAGAGTGGATAAAATAGAGGAGAGGATAAGGTAGAGTGGATAAAGTAGAGGAGAGGATAAGGTAGAGGAGATGATAAGGTAGAGAGGATAAAGTAGAGGAGAGGATAAGATAGAGAGGATAAAGTAGAGGGGAGGATAAGGTAGAGGAGATGATAAGGTAGAGAGGATAAAATAGAGGAGAGGATAAGGTAGAGTGGATAAAGTAGAGGAGAGGATAAGGTAGAGGAGATGATAAGGTAGAGAGGATAAAGTAGAGGAGAGGATAAGGTAGAGTGGATAAAATAGAGGAGAGGATAAGGTAGAGTGGATAAAGTAGAGGAGAGGATAAGGTAGAGGAGATGATAAGGTAGAGAGGATAAAGTAGAGGAGAGGATAAGGTAGAGAGGATAAAGTAGAGGAGAGGATAAGGTAGAGGGGAGGATAAGGTAGAGAGGATAAAGTAGAGGAGAGGATAAGGTAGAGAGGATAAAGTAGAGGAGAGGATAAGGTAGAGAGGATAAAGTAGTGTAGAGGATAAGGTAAAGGAGATGATAAGGTAGAGAGGATAAAGTAGAGGAGAGGATAAGGTAGAGGAGATGATAAGGTAGAGAGGATAAAGTAGAGGATAAGGTAGAGAGGATAAAGTAGAGGAGAGGATAAGGTAGAGGAGATGATAAGGTAGAGAGGATAAAGTAGAGGAGAGGATAAGGTAGAGGAGAGGATAAGGTAGAGGAGAAGATAAGGTAGAGGAGAGGATAAGGTAGTGTAGAGGAATAGAGGGAAAACAGGACTATAGAGAGGAGAGTAGTAGGGCGAGGAGCAACCAGCCTGTCCTCTCTCAGGACCACCAGCACATTGTTCAACCAGACAATACCCTTATCAGTCTTCTATTCACTACAGCCTGATGGCCTGGGAGCATTGGAGGAGCATTCAGAGGGTGATTCAGAGGTTGATATAGAGGGAGATATAAAGGGAGATATAGAGGGTGATATAGAGGGTGATATAAAGGGTGATATAAAGGGAGATATAGAGGTTGATATAGAGGGTGATATAAAGGGTGATATAGAGGTTGATATAGAGGGTGATATAAAGGGTGTTATAGAGGTTGATATAGAGGGTGATACAGAGGGTGATACAGAGGGTGATCTGACATAGAACACAACCAAGAACCTATTCTATGTCAGACCCTCTGTCAGGAGGAGACAACCAGGAACCTGCTCTATCTCAGACCCTCTGTCAGGAGGAGACAACCAGGAACCTGCTCTATGTCAGACCCTCTGTCAGGAGGAGACAACCAGGAACCTGCTCTATGTCAGACCCTCTGTCAGGAGGAGACAACCAGGAACCTGCTCTGTGTCAGACCCTCTGTCAGGAGGAGACAACCAGGAACCTGCTCTATGTCAGACCCTCTGTCAGGAGGAGACAACCAGGAACCTGCTCTGTGTCAGACCCTCTGTCAGGAGGAGACAACCAGGAACCTGCTCTATGTCAGACCCTCTGTCAGGAGGAGACAACCAGGAACCTGCTCTATGTCAGACCCTCTGTCAGGAGGAGACAACCAGGAACCTACTCCTCTACAGTCACACATTCTGACATACAGGATTTCATGGTACCAGTATCTCACATATCCAGTACCCAGCATATATGACCCTGGAACACGTTAAGCAAGGTACCACTGACAGGTATTTGTCAATCAAATTTAGCAAATCAAAAGACAGCCAGATTTGGCATCATTGAGCAGCATTCCTGACATCTGATCATGAATGAATGCTTCTATTACGTTCATTCAAGCCTGAGCCATTTCAGAAGGATAATATTCGACACGACTTCTATCATAATGAAAATGTTTTAATGAAGCAAGAACTGCTTGTCATACCTTGAGTGACTGCAAGCGAGACATCAGCTTCCTCTGAATGGTCACAAAGCATGGTGCTTGGGTGAAATAAACACAGGGTGATGTGTTTGAACTATGTCTATATACTATATACTATGTATTTATTTTTTCATAGTTTTCTTATAGGCTAAAGAAGGACATGTTGGTTGCGTGGAAACATGGACATGGACAAGTCTCAGTACATCTGCTCAGTTAAATGGGAGGTGTTTTTAAATCATGGTTAATTAAAAATGGTTAGTCTCCTCTGGCACTTCCTTCACTTAACTTCTTCTTCCTTTCTCCTTCCTTTCTCCTTCCTTTCTCCTTCCTTTCTTCTTCCTTTCTCCTTCCTTTCTCCTTCCTTTCTCCTTCCTTTCTTCTTCCTTTCTCCTTCCTTTCTCCTGTCTTTGTTTTTAATTGAAAATCTCCAGTAATTCTACAGTGGGCCAGGTGGTTGCTAGGATTGAAGAGCCCGACTTTATCTACCCTACTGAGAGTGAGAGAGAGAAGAGGATAGAATAATAGAAAAAGAATAGAGATTCAGAGAGAATGAGAGAGAGGGAAAGGGAGAAGGGCACAGAGCGAGAAGGGAAGATGGGGAACAGGCAGAAGGAGACCGAAGGAGACAAGTAGAGGGTGAAAGTGATAAAAACAGAAAGGAGTGGCCAGGATATGGACCAATTACCTTACAGAAACCCAAAAAGGGGCATAGCCAGATAAAGGATGAGAGTTGGGGGGAGGCTGTTAAATGAAGTGAGGGTCATAGGAGCAGGAGTGGGTGCCCACTGGGAAACAAATTAGGGTTTCCAGCGGGAGAGGCCACCCACAGAACGACAAGCCCAACAAAGGTGCTTCTGTCTGGGCTTCCCTCATCCAGAGACCTCCTTGAGAGACTGGGGGTCCATTAGCAAGCTGCAAGACCCAGGGTCTATTCAAATGTAAACATACACACACAAACACACACACACTCACACAAACACACACACGCACACATGCACGCCAGCACATACAAACAGCACCGTTAATTAATCCTCAGATTAGCCAGCCAATTATTACCACACTTGTACTAATTAGAAATTATTTAAAGCATTTCCCAATTAGAGTGTACATGCCCAGTTGGATAGGAGGCTGCCTCGTTAGACCAACTGGTTTCCAGAGGAGACACAAGGCACCCACCACACACACACACACACACCATACACACACACACACACACACACACAGACACACACACACACACACACAGACACACACCATACACACAAACACACACAGACACACACACAGACACGTGCACACACAGACATGCACACACACAGACACGCATACTACACAAAACACAAGCCCCTGACAGGAGTAAAGTGTAAGAAAAATTAATGATGAGCACAGACATCCCTCATTCTGAACAAATGACGCTCGATTTGACTGTGTTTCTGACAGCCCTCCAGTGACAGGGTGCATTGTGGGTGAGGGTTATTACAACTAGACAAGGGACTGGATGGAGATTTGGACAGACCATAATAGGAACAGCTAGCCTGGAAACATGCCTATTAGTATGTTACCACGAGAACCAGGGACCATCATCACAATGGACCCCCGTCCTCCCATCCTCCTCACAGAACTCCCAGTGACACCCCCTGGGTGGATGATGGAGGGGTAGGGTGGATGATGGAGGGGTAGGGTGGATGATGGAGTGGTAGGGTGGATGATGGAGTGGTAGGTTGGATGATGGAGTGGTAGGTTGGATGATGGAGGGGTAGGGTGGATGATGGAGGGGTAGGGTGGATGATGGAGGGGTAGGTTGGATGATGGAGGGGTAGGGTGGATGATGGAGGGGTAGGGTGGATGATGGAGTGGTAGGGTGGATGATGGAGGGGTAGGGTGGATGATGGAGGGGTAGGGTGGATGATGGAGTGGTAGGGTGGATGATGGAGTGGTAGGGTGGATGATGGAGTGGTAGGGTGGATGATGGAGGGGTAGGGTGGATGATGGAGTGGTAGGGTGGATGATGGAGTGGTAGGGTGGATGATAGAACCAGGAGGAGGAGAGGAAGGGAGAGGGCTGAAGGAGAGAGGGAGAAGAGTAGGGAGCTGTGAGATAGAGGGCTCCTCAAAGACTCCCATCTGGTTTGTGATTCAGGGTTGACTCCCATCTGGTTTGTGATTCAGGGTTGACTCCCATCTGGTTTGTGATTCAGGGTTGACTCCCATCTGGTTTGTGATTCAGGGTTGACTCCCATCTGGTTTGTGATTCAGGGTTGACTCCCATCTGGTTTGTAACTCAGGGTGGACACACATATGGTTTGTGATTCAGCGTTGACTCCCACCTGGTTTGTGATTCAGGGTTGACTCCCATCTGGTTTGTGATTCAGGGTTGACTCCCATCTGGTTTGTGATTCAGGGTTGACTCCCATCTGGTTGGTGACTCAGGGTTGACTCCCATCTGGTTTGTGACTCAGTGTTGACTCCCATCTGGTTTGTGATTCAGGGTTGACTCCCATCTGGTTTGTGATTCAGGGTTGACTCCCATCTGGTTTGTGATTCAGGGTTGACTCCCATCTGGTTTGTGATTCAGGGTTGACTCCCATCTGGTTGGTGACTCAGTGTTGACTCGGATTTGACCTCCATCTTTATCTCCAGTGTTGTGTGCTGTCATTGATGAGTGTGAGTCCTCATCAGAATAGTAAAGCAAAGAATAGTAAAGCAAAGACAAACCAAATGAACCAGCCCTCTTTGGCTGAAGGTAACAGAAGTTAAGGTCTGGGTGAGATGCTTTGGGTTCAGGGGTGTAAAAAGTACAAAGTAGAAGTACTCGGCTGTGTTCACCAGTTTTGGGAAGTTCCTAAAGAAGGGTTAAATGACCATGTAAACAGAGTTCATTACTCATCAGTGTCCTTAATTGATAATTTACACTCTTCCTTTTTATTTAATTGATCACTAGTTAGTTTTGAACTCCCTTTACCTGGTTACTTAGATCTTAATTAGATACTTCCCAAAACTGGTGAACACAGCCGAACCCAGTTGAGTACTTTTACTTGGTACTTTTCACACCTCTGTTTGGGTTAAGGCTGAGGGAAAATAGGATTTGTTTGTTCTCACAGGTACAGTAATGGGTTAAAATGTGTGTGTTTGGAAGAGTTCAGAACCAGGGGAAAGACATTAGAAGTGCTGGTTCATCCCTGGGTGAAATGTAATCCCAAAACTCTCCAACCTCAAACAGGTCCTTCACTACAGTCTCTCCATTACCTCCACTGATATCAATGTGTCACCATCCATAACAACACGATGACAAAGCGCCGTCAACCTGCTCTGCAATCCTCCCACCTCCCCCACCTACCCGTTCATCCATTCCACCCTCCTCCCCCTCCTCCCCCATCTCCCCCACCTCCCCGTTCAACCCTCCTCCCCCACCTCCCCCATCTCCCCGTTCAACCCATTCCACCCTTCTCCCCCTCCTCCCCCATCTCCCCCACCTCCCCGTTCAACCCTCCTCCCCCACCTCCCCCACCTCCCCGTTCAACCCTCCTCCCCCACCTCCCCCATCTCCCCCACCTCCCCGTTCAAGCCTCCTCCCCCACCTCCCCCATCTCCCCGTTCGACCCATTCCACCCTCCTCCCCCATCTCCCCATTCAAACCATTCCACCCTCCTCCCCCATCTCCCCATTCAACCCATTCCAACCTCCTCTCCCTAAATCCCCCTCCTCTCCCCTCCTCTCCCTGAATACCCATCCTCTCACTCTCCACCTCCTCTACCCATCCACCCCTCCGCCCCACTGAATACCCATCCTCTCCCTCTCCAACCCCCCCCCCCACACACACACACACACACATACACACAAGGATCCGTGTCATCATTTTAATTAATTTCTAATCAGGCGACAGTAAACTAATCATGGGAGCCTTTAAACAATGACAGCTCTGTCTGACTGCTCGGTCTTCCTGGCCAACACACACACACACACAAACACACACAGAAGGAACTGCATGAGGGATAGAGTCACTCTTTAGCAACACTGTGTGTGTGTGTGTGTGGCTTACTGTGTACTCTGTACTAGGTATGAAGTTTAAGATGAATGAATGGGTCAGTAAAGAACGTGTGTATTTTTAAGTGGATGATTGTGACAGATTGATGAACAGGAAGAAAAGGGACGAATGAATTGACATGGGACATAAATGCAGGCGAGCCGCTGTGAACAGCTAGCATAATCACAACCACGCTGTCAGAATGGAACATGGAAAGACAGAATTATCTGCCGGCGGCCAGGTTTCATTCTGTCGACGCGTAGTACAGACAGGGGGAGAGAAAACAGAGAGAGATAATGTGCACACTGTCAACAAAACAAGGTGGAAACTGAGCTGCACTTCATAACCGCACACACACAGAACACACAGACACACTCAACCCATACCTCTATTGGGGATATACCGTTCTCTTTCAATAAGTTTCCGGCCTGTTAGTGAATCAGTAAAATGTGTGTGTGTGTGTGAGAAAGAGAGACAGACAGAGATATTTCCTTAAAATTTCAGAATGTATTTCTATATTTCACTTTTTCACCTTTTTCATTTCTTGTTTATTTTCCATGTGCTTTGGCAAAAAAAACGAATTGCAATCAAGCCTTAAGAATAATTGAGAGTGAAAGTGAGGGAGCGAGAATGACAGAGTGCTGGTTTTGAAGCTCAGTTCAGACCCACAAAAGCCCCAAGACAGTAACCTTGTCCCAGTCAAATAATGAGAAAACAAAAAGAGAAATACTTGAAATGTGTGTGTTGGGGGGAACAACAAAAAAGAAGACAAACTGAAAGCTGCCTTGTTCTACACAAAGTAAACAGAGGCTGAATACAGTCAACGCAAAACAATTTTGTAAAAATATTGGAAAGATTGTTCAGGAGGCAGTGAAGAATATGGGACGGCTGTTGGAGTTACAGAACCTGTCTGCATCTTTGGGTCTTCAAATCCACAATTAGACAGCACCTCCATGCCAAGAGCTTCTGGAAGGGTTGCCAGAAGAAGAAAAAAAAGAAACACAATGTTCGATCCTTATGTTTGTCAGACGGCATTGGCAGTTGGATTATACTTGGTCCCGCGGTCAGTTGAAAGGAAAATGAAGGCCATTGGCTGTGCCCCAACAGCACTGAGTTTGGCGTAGAGTGATGAATGCTTGTGCAGAAAACACCACACACCTGTTACTCCTGGTAACCTGCCCTCAGGTGTGTATCTAACGTCATTTATAAATGTACACTTCCATCAGCCATCGTTAGTAGGAATTTATGGAAACTAATATAAAGGGACGCTTAAACTTTCAAACACTTTGATCACACTCAGTCAATCTGCTTCACACACCTGTTGAATCATGAATTCCATCCTCACCTTTGACATACAGGTTGTAGTGTGATTTGAGGGTTGTTATTCCACTTGTATGTGGCGTTTATTTATATTCATATATTTTTTTGCAATTATGTGGTTCTGTGTTGTTGACTTGTCGTGTCCTCTTGCAACCGCATAACTTTGTCCAGATCGTAATTGAAAATGACAATATATTATCACCTAACCAGGAGAAATAACAATTGATATTAAATGTAAAAAAATTTAAAAGTCAGCAGCATCATGAACTGGCAAGAACAGAGACTTTTAGCCAAAAACTTAGTTGCCTAACTAATCTGAAGTTCAATACTGTCCACATTTCTCTAATATTCATCAGGGGTTGCAATAATTCAGGAGGTGACCGTGTGTGTGTGTGTGTCTGTGTGTGTGTGTCCGTGTGAGTGTGTGTGTGTGGGTGGGTTCTTTCATGTCTGTCTCTCCTCAGGTGTGTAACTTTAACTACCACCAATCATGTGCTATCTGCTATGAATCAGAGAAGTGGATGAGGATTGAGAGGGACAGATGAGTAGGAAGTAGCAGACAACCCGAGCAACACAGAGAGAGATGGAAAACAGTCTGCCTTCCTGTTTGGTCTCTGTGCCAAATTATAACAACCCACCACTTTCCTGAAATGGAATAAGAAGTCCAGAGGAGGGGATCTGAAATGCAACCATAATATGTCAAACAAACAGGGATCCAAAAAAAGAGAAAGGGAGAGAGAGAAGTTTCAGCAGTCAAAAGAAAGTGTCACATCATCAGAACGGTTTGTATAAGCGTGGTGGTGGGGAAAGTGGGAGGAGGAGATAGGGTGGAGGTATTTAAGCAGATGTGTCGTACGCCAACAGAAATAAACAGCCTACAGGCAATGGAAGAGAGAAACAGGATTTAGAGAGAGAAGGAATGAAGGGAGGAATAAGGAGAGATGGATGGGAAGTGGAAGACTGAGCGATTGAGGGACGGAGAGAAAGGAAGAGAGAAGACAAGAGAGAGAGAAAGAAAGATGATTTAATCTGGGAAGCTGACCAAGGATTTCCTGCTCCTCAGATATGCAACCACGAATTCTAACAGGTTTTAAAACCCGAACAAAAATACACTTCACACTTCACATGCCAATTTGGGCGGGGGAGGAGGGAGCTGGTACCAGAGCCCGGGGCCCCACATTCAGGCTTCTGTTCAGCTTATTTCTCCTCCCTCCTCCGCTGGAGAGATCTGTTGGGGGGCGGAGAGCTGCCTGCAGGGTCACTGCACGGCACAGGGGGAGCTCGAATGGAACCAGAACACAATTCTACCTTAACAAATACCCCTAAAAACCCGAGAATAAAACCATTTGTACAGTCTGGGAGACTGTATGTCCTCCAGCATGGCGCCCCGAACAGAGACACGTTGATTAGTGATCCAGCGAGCGGAATGGTGAAAACCTCACAATAACAACCAGTTGTGGAGAATGTCAGTTCTCCAGGCCAGGATTAAGGGCTCTTCTCTCCCCAGACGATGAGGCATGGAAGTGAACAAAGATTCATCACACTCACAAACAACTGTGACAACAGCATGCGGAACAACAAATCAATTACTCCTGAATGTGGGAAATGAAATGTATTAATGACATCTGTGAGTACTGTGACTGGTAATGACATTGCTTTGATGACTGAAAGGATTATGGTTTCTTATTAAGTTTGCAGAAACACCTCTGAGTTCCTCACACACGTTAAGGTATCCTGGATACAGTATTCCTAACACACACACACACGCACGCACACGCACGCGCGCACACACACACACACACACACTTAATCATTCTTCAATTATTGTCATCTTTATTTTTCTGATAAAAAATTCCCCCTTAATTGAATATTTTGCTTAATAAAGCAGCTGATAATTGGAAAGGGAACCAAACGTGCAAACGGTCTGTGTGGGACAGAGATTGCATTAAGATCCGAGTTTGGTGCTGTGTTGAGGTCACATGGTACTCCCCCTGACCTTCCATTGGGCCGACAGAAGAACAGAGGAGGCTCTAGGTCATCCATTACTCTGATGATGGAATTATTGTTTTTATTATTATTTCAGAGGTGTCATACTGCACTGGCCAGATGTGATTCACTGTTCTTGTAAGGCTTAATTAGAGGTCGCTCTTTAAAAACTGCGGAAGAAACAAAACAGTTACATTTCAGAAAGATTTTACGGGCAGGATTTGAATAATAATTGTGGCTTGTATGTGCATGTTATTTCCTAACCTAATTTGATGTAACAGGAAAGAGAATTAGTTTCTTATCCAGTAAGCTGAGCTTGTTTATGGATATTCTCTGTAGAATTAGAAGTCTTTCATTTCAATTCAATAGTTGGTGTTCTGACCACCTGTCCTCTCGGCACCTCAGAAGGCCACTCCAGAGAGACTGGGGCTGTTGGCAGTCAGTCAGCCACACACTGTTAGCAGGGTCAGGATAATAAATATCATCCCATTTAAATATCATCCCATCCTCTGTGTCTTCTCGTCAGCCAGCCACACACACACAGACACACACAAACAGACACCCAGACACACACACACACACAGACACACACACACAGAACATAGGGAAAGTTTTGACCTGTCAGTCACACCTTTACACACACGCGCAAGCAAGCGCGCCCGCACACATGCGCGTGCACAAAAGTACTGTCACTGGCCGTGTTGCTAAATTGCAGTTTGAGAGCAGACGGGGAGGGCGGAGGAGGGGCGGGGGGAGGGCGGGGGAGGGGCGGGGGGAGGGCAGGGGAGGGCGGGGGGGGGGGGTAGGGGAGACGTGGCGGTGGGCTCGAGGGACAGGGTACAATAGAGCGTACGGCTGACCAGCGTTCAGGTGAAATTGAATTGGAAATCTTCCATGGCTGGTTAGCATGACAAAGGGGCCCATGGCTTTAGACAATGACTGCTTCTCTAATGCCCAAAATCAATCTCTCCCTGGGTCTGGTGCCATTGTTCCCCTCCACCATACAGGTGTTCCTTCAATGGTCCTTAATCAAAAGTGTCAAAACATAGTTAGGACTTATCTCTGCTCCTGCGCAGCTGGGAAAGAGGGGAGAGAGAGAGAGAGAGAGAGAGAGAGAGACAAAGTGGAAGAATAGAGGGAGAGAAATTAGAGAGAGGAGAGAGTGAGAGAACAGAGAAAGAGAGAGAAGAGGCAGAGTGAAAAGACAAAAAATAAAGAAAAGGGCAAGGAGAGGGTGAGAGACTTTACTGACTTCTGCAATATGTGTTTGGGGGAGTCTGTATGTTAGTGTGACCTAAAATATGCTGCTATAATCTTCCTTCCTTCCAAATGTGTCTATATGTATATGTGTGTGTGGTCTGTTGTTAGAGGCTGCCCTTAAAGGTGTCTGTTTTGATAAGGTGGTGCTACTATCTGTGCTGGCTCAGCCTTGGGGCTCACCATAATAATCTCAGCCTGCTAATCCCAAACACTAATGACCGGCCTCACATTCAACCAGCCCTGACATACCAACCAGCCAGCAACCTTCACACACTGACACACATCGACACACACGCAGATAGCAGGTCCCGCCTGCACACACTCAAAGACACACTTCACAGAAAGTCTGATCACACAACCATACTGTTGCTTTGTATTCCTTAATATAATATATACTATATGAACAGCAGATAATATATACTATATGATTTGGGGCAACAAGGTAGGCTAGTGGTTAAAAGTATCGGGACAGTAAACATAATTCCTGAGCGGACAAGTTAAAAATAATCTGTTGTTCTGCCCAGTGGCGGTTTTAGAGATTTGGGGGCCCTAGGCAGAGACTGGTTGAGGCCCCAAAATAACTATATTCCTTATCAATTTGAACTTACCTTCTTTCTTTATTGTTGAATGGAACTGACACTGAAGGGAATTGATATACCATCCTTTTCTCACTATACTGCATTTTTCCTGCTGTCAGCAGGGAGGGCCACATGCAGGGTGGAGAACAAGTATTTGATACACTGCCGATTTTGCAGGTTTTCCCACTTACAAAGAATGTAGAAGTCTGTAATATTTATCATAGGGTCTCTTCAACTGTGAGTGACAGAATCTAAAACAGAAATGCAGAAAATCACATTGTATGATTTTTTTAGTAATTAATTTGCATTTTATTGCATGACATAAGTATTTGATACCTCAGAAAAGCAGAACTTAATATTTGGTACAGAAACCTTTGTTTGCAATTACAGAGATCATACGTTTCCTGGAGTTCTTGACCAGGTTTGCACACACTGCAGCAGGGATTTTGGCCCACTCCTCCACCTTCTCCAGATCCTTCAGGTTTTGGGGCTGTCGCTGGTCAATACGGACTTTCAGCTCCCTCCAAAGATTTTCTATTGGCTTCAGGTCTGGAGACTGGCTAGGCCACCCCAGGACCTTGAGATGCTTCTTACGGAGCCACTCCTTAGTTGCCCTGGCTGTGTGTTTCGGGTCGTTGTCATTCTGGAAGACCCAGCCACGAACCATCATCAATGCTCTTACTGAGGGAAGGAGGTTGTTGGCCAAGATCTCACGATACATGGCCCCATCCATCCTGCCCTCAATACGGTGCAGTCGTCCTGTCCCCTTTGCAGAAAAGCATCCCCAAAGAATGATGTTTCCACCTCCATGCTTCATGGTTGGGATGGTGTTCTTGGGGTTGTACTCATCCTTCTTCTTCCACCAAACACGGCGAATGGAGTTTAGACCAAAAAGCTAAATTTTTGTCTCATCAGACCACATGACCTTCTCCCATTCCTCCTCTGGATCATCCAGATGGTCATTGGCAAACTTCAGATGGGTCTGGACATGCGCTGGCTTGAGCAGGGGGACATTGCGTGCCCTGCAGGATTTTAATCCAGTTCAAACGGGTGCAGTTAATACAGGTAATGAGTGGAGAACAGGAGGGCTACTTAAAGAACATTCTTACTGGTTGGTAGGTGATCAAATACTTATGTCATGCAATAAAATGCAAATTAATTACTTAAAAATCATACAATGTGATTTTCTGGATTTTTGTTTTAGATTCACTCAAGTTGAAGTGTACCTATGATAAAAATTACAGACTTCTACATGCTTTGTAAGTAGGAAAACCTGCAAAATCGGCATACTTGTTCTACTTGTACTTGTTCTCCCCACTGTATACCTGGAACAGACATTACATTCTGTGTCACTACACAGTCAGCTTTCTTGGGGAGTCAGGGGAGGGTAAACGGCAACATCACTGATTTGTGATCAGTAGCACTGTCACTATCATGATCAACATTTGCATCATTAAAATCAACATGCTCAGGCTGAATCTCAAATATACATACTACATACTAGATACTGCAAGTATGTGCTTCACAGGTGATGAAGTACATACTATTTATTGTGTAGTAAGCTAGTATGCCCATATTGGGACCAATTTGGACATGTTACTTGGTCATAAAACTGCGCGTCAAGACTAGATCATTTTGTCACACATTAACATAATGCCAAGTTTGAATATTTAGCTAGCCACCACTAAGCATTGTGTTGAACGGAATAACGTTTCTTATGAGGTTTACGTCCACAACAAATAGCATCTATGAAATTAATGGCTTTTGCCACTGGCTGTTATAACAGCTTATTAGCCAGTAATACTAGTACTTACAAGGAACAGTCTTAAGAATTGAGCCCATGCTGGCGAGAGTGAAGACGAACTTGACAAAGCTATTTCATTTCATGGCACAACAACGTTCTTCTTCTTGCATTCTCACATTTTAATCTGGCATGCTATATATAATGCAAGTATTTGATTTGAGATTCAGCCTTTTTTAGGGTGGTTGTGGTTGGTTGGTGTCCTTTTGGTTAAAGCTTGGCAATGCGGGTGGATTGACTTCCTGTCTTTTGGGCCCCCAGATAGGGCCACAGTGTCACTGGACCCCCCTGTCTCAGCCCCAAGGTCTTACGCTGCTATATTATTGTGCCGGGGGAGTAGGGTCAGTTCTCCTTCTCCATTGTAAATCCTTGTTACTCTAAGGAATGTGCTTTCTAAAGTTTCCTTGTCTCCTGCTCCGTCTAAACTTAGGAGGACATGAGGTCTTGGACCACAACTCAGGATTACCAGCCTCATAGCTGTCCCTGTCCTCCTGGTTGTGTTGCAGATCAAGATAATACCTGACAGTTCCAGCTGCCACTCCACTGACCACTCCTCCCCTGGATTGTCCCTGTGCTTTCCACCTGGTCATGCTGCTGACCTGGATTATGTTTTATAGACTCTGGACACAGCCCACATGCATGTATTAATTATTACAATTCGTACTCTTAAAATGTTCACCCGGCACAGCCAGAAGAGGTCTGGTCACCCCTCTGAAACTGGTTCCTCTCTAGGTTTCTTTCCATGTTTCAGACCCTTTTAGGGAGTTTTTCCTAGCCACTGTGCATCAACACTGTTGTTGCTTGGTCCTTGGGGTTTCAGGCTGGGTGTTTTGTTAAAGCATTTTGTGACCACTGCTGATGTAAAAAGGGCTTCATAAATAAATTAGATTGATTGACAGATTGAGAGGGGGATTCGGTCTCAAACATAAATAATGTATTAGAAGGCATGATTTAAAATTGAGTATCATTTAGATTAACACGCTCAGATCTTGAGACAAAAAATAAATATAAAAAAACACAATGTATTTCAGTTTGAATTTTCACGGGGCCGCTGGATCTGCCCCTGACCAGTTAACCCAAATTGCTCCATTTTCATTGTTGAAAATAAGAAAGTGTTCTCAGTCATACCTGGTAAATTAACATCTTCTGGGCATTTTCAGACTGACGTGAATAGACGCTGCTATTTTGGCCATTTGGCATTAATTAACAATTTGAGAAATACTGTGCTGGATGAAGACTGGGAGAGGGAAATAAATACCAAATGACTTTAGGTTAATTAGGGCGATTGGCGGGATCTTGACAAGCCAGCCTTTTCATTGGCTTGTTACAGTGCTTCCATCACGCCGGGCAGAGACATTTTTGCGAATCCCACACCTCTAGTTCAAGTTAAGTCAAAACACAGACCGATAAACAAAATATTTTCCTGGTTAGGTCACATGATCAGTTACTATATTGACAGTTTGTGTGCAGAAAATGCCCCACCAGTTCATGACACCAAACCTCCCCCATCTTTGTGACCCCCCCCCCCCAACTTTTCACAGCAACACTCCCAGACTCCCATACAAATCAGTTGATTAAAAATCACTTAGTGCCACAGACATATAAAGCTGTCAGTCTTATGGTTTGCCTTGGGGAGAGGAGGCCCAGAGGAGACAGGCAGAGAGGGGAGGAGCGGAGGAGGGGGAGAGAAGGAGAGAGGAGAGGGCTGGAGGGGAAGAGGGGCAGGGAAGGACAGAGGAGAGGGCTGGAGGGGAGGAGGGGGAGGGGAGGAGGGAGAGAGTTACAATATCATTCATAGCTATTATAATTAAAATGTCTTTATCCATTCAAATATGTAGGGGTAATTGTTCCTTTGAGTTTAATGGTTTCACCTTTTTACTACTGTGAACAACTGTTTCCTGTGTCAATAATGCAACTTTAAACTGAACTGAGACACAGAGAGAGACGGAGGAAATGCAAATTTCTCCTCCTTGCAGATGATCTGGTGTTTCTGGCACTAACCAGGTGGGGCCAACAGCAACACCTAGATCTTCTGGCACTAACCAGGTGGGGCCAACAGCAACACCTAGATCTTCTGACACTAACCAGGTGGGGCCAACAGCAACACCTAGATCTTCTGACACTAACCAGGTGGGGCCAACAGCAACACCTAGATCTTCTGACACTAACCAGGTGGGGCCAACAGCAACACCTAGATCTTCTGACACTAACCAGGTGGGGCCAACAGCAACACCTAGATCTTCTGGCACTAACCAGGTGGGGCCAACAGCAACACCTAGATCTTCTGGCACTAACCAGGTGGGGCCAACAGCAACACCTACATCTTCTGACACTAACCAGGTGGGGCCAACAGCAACACCTAGATCTTCTGACACTAACCAGGTGGGGCCAACAGCAACACCTAGATCTTCTGGCACTAACCAGGTGGGGCCAACAGCAACACCTAGATCTTCTGGCACTAACCAGGTGGGGCCAACAGCAACACCTAGATCTTCTGGCACTAACCAGGTGGGGCCAACAGCAACACCTAGATCTTCTGACACTAACCAGGTGGGGCCAACAGCAACACCTAGATCTTCTGACACTAACCAGGTGGGGCCAACAGCAACACCTAGATCTTCTGACACTAACCAGGTGGGGCCAACAGCAACACCTAGATCTTCTGACACTAACCAGGTGGGGCCAACAGCAACACCTAGATCTTCTGACACTAACCAGGTGGGGCCAACAGCAACACCTAGATCTTCTGGCACTAACCAGGTAGGGCCAACAGCAACACCTAGATCTTCTGGCACTAACCAGGGAGGACCTATAGCAACACCTAGATATTCTCTCGCTAACCAAGACCTACAGTACAACAACACCTAGATCTTCTGCACAGATTCTGTCAGACTTGGGCTCTGACAGTGAATATCAGTAAGAAAAAATAATGATTTTCTTAAAAAGGTCCCGATGCCAAGACCAGAAACATATGTCATAGAGCAGACAAAACTCTGCCAACCTCAGCCTAAATATCCACAATACGACCAAAGAGGCCCGTCCAGAAAGACCTTCTGCACCATCAAAAAGAACATCTAATTAGACATCCTAAATTACAATCTGTTAAAATCCGTCATTGAACCGGTTGTCTACTATGACTGTCAAAACTGGGGTCCAATAAGCAACCAAGACTTTGTTAGTTGGGATAAAGACTAAACTGAGATTGTGCATGATTGTGTATTCACAGAATACTCAACACAAAACCCCTGATAACTCATGCAGAGGGACTATGCCTACTAATCATCAAAATACCCAAAGAGATGTATAATTTCACACCCACTCAAACCTTCCATAACAAAGCCCTCATCCACAGAGAGATGAACCTAGAAAAGAGTCTCTTAACCTAGCTGGTTTTTGGGGTTCACAGCCCAAAACAGACCCCACAGAGCCCCATGACATCGACACAGTTAGACCCAAAGAAAGAGAATGACTTGAAACCCTGGAAAGAATCAACCAAAAAAAACAACCCCAACCGTCTGAACAGTGTTCAGAGACCAACAGGTCAGGAAAATCTGCCAGAAGGATGACAGTCGGTGTGTGTGTGCGTGTGTGTGAGAGAGAGAGAGAGAGAGAGACAAAGAGAGAAAGAGTATGTGAGTAGAAGCTGCGGGGGGTAGAAATCAATTTGTTGTCTATAACACATGTCTCCCCGAAATGTCAATTACAGGTCAATGCATGGCCCACTGATACCACTAAAAGACACCCAGCAGCTTCCACAGACAGCACTAACGGTCCCTTGCCCATCACAAACAGATGGGCTTCATTCACACACACACACACACACACACGTCAATCCCTTCGTGAGATAATCTCTGCATCAGTGTCTTACCCGACTGTCTCCAGGGGGACGTTTATGCCATGTCTGTACATGCATTTTATATTCATCCTCCATGGTTCCCATAACTGTTTACTGAACCAACCCGGTATCTCAATCCTTGCTCTCCAGCGCTTGGATAAACTCGTCAGTCCTTTTGTGAGATAATACCCTACATCGATGTCTAAACAACAGCACAAGAACCTGCATTATCCTTCATCAGCAGGTTGTTACATTTACACAGAGGTTATTCCTCTGATAGCACCAGAACTTGCAACACAGAAAAACTATTGGTAAAACATAGCAAAATAGAAATAGAATAACAACAAAATAAGAAAACAGTGAATAAGAAAATAGAAATATTCAATGTGGAAACTATTAAAGCTGTAAGGCTAAACAGTGTTGTTTAAGCACTCAGTCATAAGCGAGTGAAAAGAGAAGTGTTTTAACCTGGATTTTTCAGTGGATACGTTTGGGGCTCGTCTAATATATTCTGGTAGTTTATTCCAGTTGTGTACAGCATAACTGCTAAACGCAGCTTCGCCATGTTTAGTTTGGACTCTGGGCTCTACTAGCTGATCTGAGTTCATGGACCCAAGAGCCCTGCTCTATTTTTTATCTTCAAACATATCAGAAATGTATTTGAAAATGTATAATGTTGATGTTTAACAAGACTTTGTTAGTTGGGATAAAGACAAGTTCACAGCTCTTGTTCACAGGACGAGTTCACAGCTCGAGTTTACAGCTCTAGTTCACAGCAGGAGTTCACAGCTCGAGTTCACAGCTAGAGCTCACAAATCGAGTTCACAGCTCGAGTTAACAGCTCTAGTTCACAGCTCGGATTTACAGCGCTAGTTCACAGTACAAGTTCATAGCTGGAGTTCACAGCTTTAGTTCACAGCTGTAGTTCACAGCAGGTGTTCACAGCTCTAGTTCACAGCTTGAGTTTACAGCTCTAATTCCCAGCTCTAGTTCACAGCACGAGTTCACTGCTTGACTTCATAGCTCGACTTCACAGCTCGAGTTTACAGCTCTAATTCACAGCTCATAGTTCACAGCTCGACTTCACAGCTCGAGTTCACAGCTCCATTGCGAACAGAATTTGGATGAGTTGTATTTATCAGTCTGACTGGTACTGATTAGTAAATGCAATATTTTTGGACCTTTTGGATTTTCAAGTATTGTGATGGAGCCATCATTCTTCACTGCTTGTGGAACTATTGCATATATTTTCATTCCAAACAAACACCAGGATAACTTTCCAAGAGGTGTTGAGATTCCTGAGGATAACATTTCTGCTTAAAAGAATTATAGGCACAGTTTGGATATTGTTTTTGATTAATGTTTCCCACCTGAAGTAACGAGACTAAAGCAAATTTGTCCAGGAACAAATGTTGCTCTAAAAGTTAACAACTTATAATCTTATTAAAAATGATTTACATGTGTAAAGGATGGAGGATATACTTTCAACCATTAAAGGAGATATGTGGAAGTTCACCCCTCAGAAACAACGTGTTTATGTAACTAGACAGTCTTAGGAGCAAACTACATAAAACATCACTATAAAAATGATATAACCATGAAAATGTTTTGGTACACGTGTCCTAGGCTAGTGACACTGATATATGGGTCGGTTTTCCAACTAGCTTGACACTTAGATGGATGCACACCTGTGGAGAAATATGGCCAAGCGCTCACTTTCAGGTGCATCTCAACCAGTGTCCTCCTCCATCGATTGAAAGCAATATTTTTGTTTCCTCCAGAACGGCATCCCAACACACATTTCACGTATCGTAGAAATCCTACAAATGGCTTTGTTTGAGGTTTGATTCTGCAGTGAAAAAAGGAATTTCCTTTCAGATCAGCAAAACACAAAAGCTTGAAATATATGAAGAATGTGCAAAGAATGCGCATGCTTTCACTAATGAAAATGTACGCGGCCTGTCCACTAGAGATTAGGATCAGGTTCATAGGCAACCGACTGACCTTGGATCAATGTCTAGAGGAGAGATCTTTCCTCCGGGAAACCATGGGGTTAACAGTCCTCAGGGCAGAGGGGCATAGAGTGTGTCTGATAATCTGCTGTTTGAAGATTACTGACAGACCTCTTCAGATCCCTTAGAAGATGGGGACTCTACAGACACTTAGACAGACAACACCTTAAAGGCCTCCTTCTTTTTCTGTGACCTGTACCCTTTGATATGACCCCCCCGTCCCTCCACCCCACCCCCCAACTCCATTATCTTCTTAGTCTCCACCTGTTTCTTTAACTTGCCTTTGACCTCCACTGCTGTATTCCCTCTGAGGTGTCAGAGCAGAAAAGAAACAGTGTATAATCACTCAAAGCCGCCTCATGTTTGCCAGCTGAAACAGTTTAACACATATTTAAAACGACAAAACGCTGCAGCGTGTTTTGGGCTGTTTGTGCAATGTCCTCGTCTGTGATTGGTCAACAGTAGGAGTGAGAACCATGGACAGGGTTGGTCAGTGAAGTGTTGTCGTTATTCAACGAGAGATGAGGAGGGTGCTACCGCTGCGATGATGACACTCGTTGAAGGTTTCTTGTTTATATCGTTTGGAAAAATGCAAGCTATTTTGAGGGCGCGCTAGTAGCTATGTTATCGCTAAGTTGGAGGAATCTACCTCTGAGGGAACCCAGATCGAAAGATCCAAAGGAAGGAGGGAGGGAAAGAGAGAAAAAGTGATTGACAGATGGAGAGGAGGCCCGCTGAAAGAGTGGAAGCAGAAAAGAGGGAAAGACATTGAAGGAAGGAGACAAAGGAAGAAAAAGAGAGTGCAAGGGAGATAGCACATTCTATTGTGAAAGAAAAACCAATGAACATGGAGCTCCCCTGGGTCAGAAAGCAATGCCCCCCCTCTCACCGGATCGGTCACGGTCAGCAGAGACAACAAGGTCACCTGGCCAGAGAAAGGGAGAAACAGGAGCAGAGACAGAGAGAAAGTGAGAGGAGGACAGTGAGGTAACGAACAGACAGAGGTTAAAAGAAGACAGGCGGGATGCTAAAAGCTGTTTGGATGAAATGTGATGAAACACAAGACCTAAATGTAACACGACAGGAACACACATGTAATCCTGACCGGCATGTTTCAGGGGGACGCCCCAAGCACTCTCTATGTGCCCACACATATGGAATTCTGTCACCCCCAAGGTGACCTTGTCATAGCAACGCCCCACCCACAGGCTGTCCCCGCTCCTGTCAGGTGGAGACCATTCAGAGTGAACTATGACCTCACCCTTAGCCCCTGTCCACCAGCAGCCAGTTGGTCGACATGACAGTCAATCTCACATCATGTCTTGACTTGACTGACATGTTGCCCTCCATCACTGACTCTCCAGAGAGAGAGAGAGAGAGGGAGAGAGAGAGAGAGCGAGAGAGGGAGAGGCAGAAAGAGAGAGGGAGAGAGAAAGAAAGAAAGACTAGGCAGACAGACTAGGCAGTTTTCTATTACCTTGGCTTATTTGTCTAAACAACACAGTACAATAACAATAACACTGACAGAGATAAATATTGATACACTCATAAAAACAGCCAGGAACATATTTCCTGTTTGGTGTTTCTACTCATGAACATGCTAATTCAAAACAATTTACACTAATCCTCTGGTAACTCCACAACTAAAAACAACCAGGAAAAACACACCAGGAGAACATGGCTGATTGGTTGAGGATTACATGTCAGAACACGGCTGATTGGTTGAGGATTACAGGTCAGAACACTGCAGATTGGTTCTGGATTGCAGGAGACCCAGTTTGTTCACAATATTTTTGAATGCTGAAATATAGTCAATAAAACAGCATCACTTAGGCGTTCTTCTTCTCCATGTGAATAATGACAGAAATGTCATCTTCTGTGGCTCTGCTGTGGCAGTGCATGAGTGGGAGTGGTTCCAGAGATCCTGGCAGACGGTCTTTCATGGGCATCTTCACACCACTCTCTCTGTTTGACAGCAGTGTGACAGGGGCACAAGTCATTAAGACGTTATCTTGGTTTTTCTCAGGAAATGGGATGATGGTGATCTCTAAAGAGGAAACAACAGCACAGACAGGGAAAGGTTTTAGATGTCCATTAAGATGCCAGCCCACTGGTTGGCATACCTTCTAAAAACATGACCAGGGACGCCACCTGACCAGAGGCTTTGGGAGAAATCATTCTTTTTAGAGTGTCCTCTAAATATAATGAATTCTGGTATAATGTGTTGACGCTAAGGTACAATGTGTTGAAGTTAGGGTACAATGTGTTGAAGTTAGGGTACAATGTGTTGAAGTTAGGGTACAATGTGTTGAAGTTAGGGTACAATGTGTTGAAGTTAGGGTACAATGTGTTGAAGTTAGGGTACAATGTGTTGAAGTTAGGGTACAATGTGTTGAAGTTAAAGTTTTGAGTTTGACGGCGAAGGAGGAATCAAGTAGGCATCAGTTGTCTCTGTGGTCGGTAATGGTCCTTTGTGGAATGTTCAAAGCTAACTTGCTCTAACTAGCTCCAACTCACGCTATGACTGTGACATCCATTTAGCTGAGACAGCATTAGGTGGAGTAGGAGAGCGACAAGTGTAGAAAGAGGAGAGGTAGGAGGTGGGGTCACTAAGGTACAGCCCCCTCAAGATTCCTTGAACATCACCATTACAGTAAACAGTAAATAGCTTGTGTCTTTTTCCTACTGCACTGGCTATTTTGAGTGGTGTCCTGGTTAATTCAGCGCCTCCTTAAGACCAAGTGTCATAGCCTTTTAAAATCCCCAAACACCATCACTCAACGGTCATCGATAAACAGCATTCTGACATGAGCGTTCCCCATCTCCAGGTGTGTTCTGGCCCTGTGAATAATGACTGAAAGAAATGTGATCCCCGTGGATCCGCTGTGGCGGCTGCGGAGTGGTTCCAGTGATCTGATTGGATAAACTGACAGGCCGCAGGCTGTCGTAGGCCAACTCATTGTCTTAGCACGGCTTCGAGCCAACCTCCTGACGGATTCAGTCGGATCACACACACCTCTTTTTCCTGTGGATCGTCTGCCGTGCCATGGTAGACACACACACACACACACACACACACAAACACACAAACCTGAAGCTGGCACACACTCATAGCCCAGACAAAAATAGCGCCCCGCTGAGAAAGAAAGAACCCCAGTCTTTTGTGCAACAACGGCGGCCTAGATAAACACAATGGACTGAGCACGCTGAAATAGCCATCCACCTCAATCATCAGAGCTGCATTTATCTGCTCATAAACATACAGATCAATCAATTCTCTGGGAATGCACATGTCTTCTCGTGAAATTACAGCTCCGGGGAGGAGAGACGGCATGATAGGTCAAATACACTAACCTCTTCTCTCCATGGCAACAGTTTGTCTCGTAAAAAAAACAAAACACTCCCTCTCTGTGTTTGTTTGGTTGTGTGTGTGTGTGTGTGTGTGTATGTGAGAGAGAGAGAGACAACCCTGCTATCTGGGCGTCTGTATTAGCATTGCTGCGGCACAGCTTTGTTTTACCTGACCTGTATAATCAGTGTCACATTAGCAACACAACAAATCACATACTGTTGTGTCAGTCTTGTAACCCCCATCACCTCACTCTAATACAGACAGACACACACACACACAAAGGCAGAAACACACACACACACACAAAGGCAGAAACACACACACAGACACACACACAGTGTCCCTGGCTGTCTACAATGCTGTGTCAATTTGAGGCTAATTAATATGATACTAATACCCATTAAACCACAGAGAGGTTCAGGCTCACTAATTAGATTTGTGTTCAAATTTGGGGAGAATGAGAAATTAGAGGAGGCTGTTTCCAGAACCAGAACTCAGATGCAGATTAACGTTGCTGTTTCCAGAACCAAAACTCAGAAGTAGGTTAACGTTTCTGTTTTCAGAACCAGAACTCAGATGTAGGTTAACGTTGCTGTTTCCAGAACCAGAACTCAGATGTAGCTTAACGTTTCTGTTTCCAGAACCAGAACTCAGACGTAGGTTAACGTTGCTGTTTCCAGAACCAGAACTCAGATGTCGGTTAACGTTTCTGTTTCCAGAACCAGAACTCAGACGTAGGTTAACGTTGATGTTTCCAGAACCAGAACTCAGACGTAGGTTAACGTTGCTGTTTCCAGAACCAGAACTCAGACGTAGGTTAACGTTGCTGTTTCCAGAACCAGAACTCAGATGTCGGTTAACGTTTCTGTTTCCAGAACCAGAACTCAGACATAGGTTAACGTTGATGTTTCCAGAATCAGAACTCAGACGTAGGTTAACGTTGATGTTTCCAGAACCAGAACTCAGACGTAGGTTAACGTTGCTGTTTCCAGAACCAGAACTCAGATGTAGGTTAACGTTGCTGTTTCCTCTCTGTATAACATCTCTGCTTCCAGCGCAGCTGCTTTGGATGAGAATATATCGTGAGTTGAGCAGAAAGGAAAAAGATGCACACACACACACACACACCAGTCTCTTCCTCTCCTTTCTTCCATTCCAAACTAATGTAATGGAGGATGTCATCATGAGGTTGAATTTCCTTTTCCTGCTGCATCTCAACAGAAGAGAGAGGGGGAGAGAGAGGGGGAGAGAGGGGGGGAGAGGGGGAGAGGGGGAGAGAAAGGAAGCAGGGAGGAGGAGAGAGGTAGAGTGGTGAGAGGGAGAGAGAGATGGGGAGAGAGAGAGTGGGGTGACAAAAAGTGTAAAGGAAGAAGATATGGAAATATAGAGAAGGGAATGAAGAGAGAGATTAGACAGTGGGGACAGATGGTAAGAAGATGAGAAGAAATGGAGAATGGAGAGAAAAGGAGAAGAGGGAGATATTGAAAGAGGAGAGAGGAGAGAGGAGTATTGCAGAAGGCCCAGCTGACATTATATAGCTGGTGAGTTCATGAGTCGGGGGTGATTAGCCAGGTCTTACAAATCAATGACACATTCACATGACTGCCTGCTCCGTTGCTAACACCCCAGCACATGCTAATTGGTCTATTCTGGGCTAAACATGGAAACGCTGCCTTCCACTTCAGAACAAACGTGTGCATACACACACACACACACACACACACATCCACAAGCACATAAACACACAACCATCTACACATCCGTACCCCCACACAAATCTGCTGAGGAGAATGCGGCATGGATTTTCTTAAAAAGGTCAAATTGAGTCTGATTCAATTTGTGAATGAATGAGAACGAATGGATATCGCTGCGTCTGCACAAACAATAAGGAGAGAATGGGATCCCACTATGGACCAATCACGTGACAGAATCAGGACGGGGGGTGGGGGTGGGGGGGTGGAGGGGGGGTCTAATAAAATGTCAGTTTGTTGAGTGTTTTGAGTAGATAATGCAACCTAATGTAAGCATGTGCTGTATGGATCCAACAGGGCAAACCAGGAAGCAGCAGCGCCACCAACGCTTCTGACCAGGAACTGCATGTTGTAAGTCATCAGGAGTTTAAAAAGGCAGCGCATTTCGATGTATTCAACCTGTGATCAGACAACTTAATGGAAAATATATTGGAATTGGGCTGCCTGTGTACAGCTTTTAACATTAAAATCTTATATGAGACCTATATTCTTATTATTTTTACTATTAGATTATTTTATATTATATGTTTGCTGAATATTTGCCCAGGTTTGTTGATTGCTGGGGGCAAAACAACATACAGCATCACATCAGTTAGAACCGGGATGTGAAATATTACAGCAGCATGACAGAGTGGTTCATTGGAGAGGGCATTTTAGTCATCGCACACCCCTACACACGCACACACACACACACACCTACACACGCACACACACACACACCCCTACACACGCACACACACACATCTACACACCCACACACACACCAACCCCCCTCTTTAAGGTCTTCCACAGCATGTGGGGAGAGAGGAGCAGTACTTATAGTTAAGAGGAGGACAAGAGGACAGCTGACTAAAATACATACTGCTGTTCCCCAAAATAATAGTGTGTGTGTGTGTGTGTGTATGACAAAGCCATTTCTATTAAACAACTATCTAGGCCAAACTATTTCTTAAGAGAAAAGGGGGAAAAGGGATGTAGTGTGAGATAGAGAAAGATGGCGGGAGTGAGAGGGTGAGATAGAGAGAGAGGGGGGGAGAGTGTGAGATAGAGAGAGAGAGAGGGAGGGAGAGGGTGAGATAGAGAGAGAAAGATGGCGGGAGTGAGAGGGTGAGATAGAGAGAGAGGGGGAGTGAGAGGGTGAGATAGAGAGAGAGAGGGGGAGTGAGAGGGTGAGAAAGAGAGAGAGAGAGGGAGTGAGAGGGTGAGATAGTGAGAGAGAGAGGGATGGAGAGGGTGAGAGAGTGAGAGAGAGAGGGAGGGAGAGAGAGGGTGAGATAGTGTGCATTTTTCCTCATTTTGTAAATACCTTCCACGGAATTAGTGGAAACAGAAAAAAAAAAAAGGGCACCCAATGGAGCACAAACATAATTGTAAATAATAATTATTTCTTTATTTTCCTTTTATTTTCATACTGTTATAATATAACATTTGCCATTCATACTGTTATAATATAACATTTGCCATTCATACTGTTATAATATAACATTTGCCATTCATACTGTTTTAATATAACATTTGCCATTCATACTGTTATAATATAACATTTTACATTCTTTATCTGGACCCCTGAAAGATGCCATAGTAAAATCACTTCCTCAAATGTACACCAGCTCCATCACTGGGAGACGAGGGTTTGAATCCTGCTTGCGGATTGGTCCAGGGGCCTTGGAGGGCGACGTAATTGTTCAGCACCATCCAGGTTTAGGGGATTAGTGAAGCCTTGGGGTAACTAGTGTGCCTTTGAGCACAGTCAAGGTACTTGGCGGTATAATGCGTTCAATCCAGCACGTGCAGACTCCACTGGTTGAGCAAACAGCGGGATAAGTACCCGAACTGACAATGTTTTAGGAAGACCCATATCTGTGTAAAGCCCGCTGGGAGTTGCTGCAATGAAGCATGACCTTAAACTATTGGGAGAAAATGTGAAATATTTGCTGGCTACATAGAATATTTAACAGTTTCTTTCTTCCACTTTTGCTATTATTTGTATTTTAACTGTCTTCATTTCTGCTAGCTTTTGCAAGATAATCCCCCCCTCCCCCATTTCAATAAAGAAAAGAAAAATTGAGGGAGAGAGACAAAAAGACAGACAGAGATGAAGGAAGAACCCAGAAACAGAGAGCATAGTAAACCCAGTCCATCTTACAGTACGCTTGGTTAACCCAGAACTAAAGTCTTGAGTAGTTGGGCAGGTGCCGCATGTTCCGGGTCCATATCTGTCAGTAGACAAGATTGGAACCAGAATAAAGAGCTAAACTATATCCCTTTTAAAATTACCAGCAAGTCTTTGGGCCAAATCCCTCCACCCAAATCCAAAAGAAGCTAACAACCACGAAAATGCTAGTACGAGGCACCGCTATCTCACCCTAACAGTTCTTTCAACACAGAGGCAGTTTTCTCTTACATAGTCCGCCCACGAGACAAACGAATACCACTGTGGAGTAGTAGAATGGACTCTTCCAGTCACTCTGAACGCTAACACACATTTATTACACCTACAGAGTAGTGTTTATCAACACTGATAAACGCGGCTTGACTCCCGTCATTCAAATGTCAACCCAAATTGCAGGGCCTGTTTTTTCAAATGGCGTCAGCAGATCGTAAAAACTGGTGAGGAGTGGGTGTTTGAGAGGAACCATTCAAGTGCTGTACAGCAAGAGGCACAAACTGTCATATTTTGATGGGAACAATGTTAATTGAAAAAAATTGAATCAAGTTCAAGCGTTAGAGAAACGGACGCATGTCTGGGTGTTTCGCGAACGCACACACAATGCTATCGACCAGGATCACTAACTCAGCAGATCTCATCCACGTTATCCCTGATAAAACATACCACCACCTCTGTGTGTGTCCTGTCAATGGGAAGTGGAGGGTTCTGGCACTAATGACCAGTCTAAAGATAGAGAGGAGAGGTTAATGTGTTGCAGTTAAGGATCTAGATAACACCTATCCCTCAGAGGGAGAATGTGATAGAGATTTCCTCTCACACATCTCATATTAGACTTTGACAATAGATACTGTGAAAAAACCTCCACCTAAGAGAAGCTTTGTTTCCCCAAAAAATGGACAACGAATTTTACACTATAAAATCAATTTTAAACTATAAAATCAATCAATCAATTATTTGTTGGGGAAAAATTAATCTCCTGTGCGTACTGATGGACTGCCCGTGAAAGAGCAAACATAGTCAGAATAATTTAATTGTAATTCCTATTAGCATTGTTGTTGTAATAGTAATTATTTATCATCAATTATCAACATTAGAAATATAATTCTTAAAACCAGATCTCAAACCTGGATAAAATTTGAGGCCCCTGCAATCTCCACAGAATTGGGTGTGACTGCTTTTCCTGTTACACTTCTTGCGTAAGGAATATTCTGAAGATCAAATGTTAACTTGGGACTCCTGTCCCCCTTGCCCATTTTAAAAATTTATTGGAGGATTTTTGTTTCTGTGTTGCTTGTAACTATTTTGGGAAATGAAAGTTCTTGCGCTGTCAGGGGAATGACCTCTCTGCTGTCTTTGTGTTGACTGTGATTCCAGGAACTGACAAAGGTATAAGACTTACAGGAACTTACAGGAAGCTACTTGTATGTGTTGAAGGGCTCTGGGTTTAGCAAATTACACATACATCCGCCATGGATTGAACGGCGTACATTTTGTTACAGCGATATGCACATATTTGTGGGAGAAACTGTGTAACCTATTTCCAAAATGTGTAACTGATGTACGGAATACTCCTGAGTGGTATGTCAGGCATGATCTGATTGTACATGACATGTATGCAAACCTCCAGAGTCTTAAGTGACATGTGTGCAAACCTCCAGTCTTACATGACATGTATGCAAACCTCCAGTCTTACATGACATGTATGCAAACCTCCAGAGTTTTACATGACATGTATGCAAACCTCCAGTCTTACATGACATGTATGCAAACCTCCAGAGTCTTACATGACATGTATGCAAACCTCCAGTCTTACATGACATGTATGCAAACCTCCAGTCTTACATGACATGTATGCAAACATCCAGAGTCTTACATGACATGTATGCAAACCTCCAGAGTCTTACATGACATGTATGCAAACCTCCAGTCTTACATGACATGTATGCAAACCTCCAGAGTCTTACATGACATGTATGCAAACCTCCAGAGTCTCATGACATGTATGCAAACATCCAGAGTCTTACATGACATGTATGCAAACCTCCAGTCTTACATGACATGTATGCAAACCTCCAGAGTCTTACATGACATGTATGCAAACCTCCAGAGTCTTACATGACATGTATGCAAACCTCCAGAGTCATATGACATGTATGCAAACCTCCAGTCTTACGACATGTACTTTCAGAGGTGTTACTTGTATTTGTGAAAGATATACTGTGGTGTGAAAAGGTGTTTGCCCCCTTCCTGATTTCTTATTTTTTTGCATGTTTGTCACACTTAAATGTTTCAGACCATAAAACTAATTTAAATATTAGTCAAAGATGACACAAGTAAACACAAAATGCAGTGAAGGTTGAAATGAAGGTTGTTATTATTAATGGAAAACCAAATCCAAACCTACATGGCCCTGTGTGAAAAAGTGTTTGCCCCCTACAACCTAATAACTGGTTGGGCCGCCCTTAGCAACAACAACTGCTATCAAGCGTTTGCGATAACTTGCAATGAGTCTTTTACATTGCTGTGGAGGAATTATGGCCCACTCATCTTTGCAGAATTGTTGTAATTCAGCCACATTGGAGGGTTTTTGAGCATGGACTACCTTTTTAAGGTCATGCCACAGCATCTCAATAGGATTCAGGTCAGGACTTTGACTAGGCCACTCCAAAATATTAATTTAGTTTTTCATCAGCCATTCAGAGGTGGACTTGCTGGTGTGTTTTGGACCATTGTCCTGCTGCAGAACTCAAGTTCGCTTCAGCTTGAACATATGGTCGGACATTCTCCTTCAGGGTTTTTTGGTAGACAGCAGAATTCATGGTTCCATTAATCACAGTAAGTCTTCCAGGTCCTGAAGCAGCAAAACAGGCCCAGACCATCACACTTCAACTTTTGTCTCGTCAGTCGACAGAGTATTTTCCCAAAAGTCTTGGGGATCATCAAGATGTTTTCAGGCAGAAATGAGACAAGCCTTAATGTTCTTTTTGCTCAGCAGTGGTTTTCGTCTTGGAACTCTGCCATGCAGGCCATTTTTGCCCAGTCTCTTTCTTATGGTGGAATTTAACTGAGGCAAGTGAGGCCTGCATCTCTTTGGATTTTGTTGTGGGGTCGTTTGTGACCTCTTGGATGAGTCGTCACTGCGCTCTTGGGGTAATTTTGGTCAGCCGGCCATTCCTGGGAAGGTTCACCACTGTTTCATGTTTTCACCATTTGTGGATAATGGCTCTCACTGTGGTTAGCTGGAGTCCCAAAGCTTTAGAAATTGTTTTATAACCTTTTCCAGACTGACAGATCTCAATTACTTTCTTTCTCATTTGTTCCTGAATTTCTTTGGATCTCGGCATGATGTCTTACTTTTGAGGATCTTTTGGCCTACTTCACTTTGTCAGGCAGGTCCTATTTCAGTGATTTCTTGATTGAGGACAGGTGTGGCATTTTGTGTTTACTTGTGTTATCTTTGACTAATATTTAAATTTGTTTTATGATCTGAAACATTTAAGAGTGACGAACATGCAAAAAAAATAATCAAGCAGGGGGCACACACGGTATGAATGCTCTATGTCGTGTTTCCACGGTGTAAAGTGTGCTGTATTTGTTTAGAAAATCACCCCTTTTATTGGCTGTAATATCAAAATTAATTTCAGCAAAGACCCCATCCCTGGGTTACACCTAGGGGACCCACAGTCCTTGTCAGGCCCAATATCCACTAAAACCTGAGACCTCTAAGGGAATAACACCTGTGTTTAAAGCATTGTATTTTGTCCAAGAGAAGCTCATCCATGCTTTTATCTCTAGTAGGGTTGACTACGGTAATGGCCTCTTAACTGAACTCCCCAAAAAGACTGTAAAACAGCTGCAGCTCATTCAGAATGCTGCTGCTAGAATGTTAACCAGGACCAAGAGAACAGAGCACATCACTCTGGTTCTTAAATCTTTGCACTGGCTTCCAGTCATTTACTGAATAGATTTTAAAGTGGTGCTTTTAGTGTATAAATCACTGAATGGTTTAGGCCCCGAATACATTTCTGATATGTTTGAAGATTATAAACCGAGCAGGGCTCTTAAGTCTATGAACTCAGGTCAGCTAGTAGAGCCCGGAGTCCAAACTAAACATGGTCAAGCTGCGTTTAATTGTTATGCTGCAATAGATACTTAAACTGTATGTGTAAACATGTATACACAGGGCCCAGCAGTAAAAGAGACCTTGGTCTCAGTGTGTGTTCCATGTTGAAATAAAGGCACGAAGTTTGGTGGTGGCAAACACTTCATCATTTACATCATTCCTACTCCTACTTGTTATCATCATAATTACTACTGTTTTGTATGTTCATCTGAGACTCATCTGTCCACAAAACCTTTGTCCAGGACTCAGCTGGCTCTTCTATGTCCTCCTTGGCCAACTAGAACCTGGGTGTCCCATTGTCAAGGATATCTAGTGGTTCATAGTAATAGTCCTCTGCAGTCCTGCTGGTGACATATTCTGAGGATGACACTTTCTCATTGGCCTCTTGGAGAGTGTTTCTGACCTGTCAGACAGTAGTTGTTGTTTTCTCTTCATTATGGTGAGTTTGTCAGTCATTCACAGTAAAGCATACCATCTATAAGATAAGTCTACCTTCTATATAATTTGGCTACCTTCCATAAGATAAGCCTTTCATTAGCTGTATGATTCACAGAAGATGCTGATCAATCAGTCAGTATCAATCATCTGACATTGTTTTCCCGTTTTAATTACCTTGGTAATTAGTTTCAAATACCAATAAGGCACCTCCTACATCAATAGAGCCTCTTTGAACTGGAAGTGTGTCTGGAGACTCTCCAATACCACAATGCAAAAAATTCGATAAATTCCACTATAACGCAAACATTCTAAATTTGATCTCACACCATAGCTGTTACTGGCTGTCAGCCGTTGCTAGGAAGCTGACCAACTATTCTGTTGAGATTCTATTGGGGGTTGTGAAATTAATCGAAAGCAAAACTTGGGGCCCTGGTGAAAATAGTCAGAGAACCCCCTGAATGACAACAGCCTGGAGGGTTCCAGCGGACATCTGGGTCAACTCTGGTAGGACCATTCTACTTTCTGGTTCTACTTTCTGGTTCTATTCAACTGCCCTCTGCTACTCTATTAGCAGTAATCTGACACACGCAAGCACACAGCCAGTAAAGTATATGCAGAAAAGAATGTCTGGACTGTCTCTCTGTCAGTGTCTGGCCAGGTAGGCTGACATTTGGACACCTGTCAATCACGTCTTTCAGTGAGCCAGCGACGGGAAACGAGGAGTCGGGGGTCAACGACTCACTGCATCGCCATGGCAACCGTTGCCGGGAAGTTCATAGCCCGCTGGGCCATAACCCTGCCGCTGTGTGTGTTTTTAGGTGTGTTTTGTGTGTTGTCTTGCCTCTATTGTGCTCGGTAATTCAAGAGTTTTGGGTGAGCTCTCCTTTTCTCCTTGCCCCCTCTTTTATTTTGACCCAGACAATTTGGCCTCCTCTCTGCCTCTCTCAATCCATCCCTCCGAACTAGCAACTAAAGCAGGTCAAGGAGGATGAAGGACCTGCAGGAAGAACTGAACAGTCACCAAACCTTCTCCTCCCTCCCTCACTTCCTCTTCTCTCCTCCCTCCCTCACTTCCTCTTCTCTCTCCTCCCTCCCTCACTGCCTTTCTCTCCTCCCTACCTAAATCCCTCACTACCTTTTAGCTCTCCTCACTCACAACTTTTCCTTTCTCCCTCACGTTTTGCTCTACACCCTCCCTCACTCTCTCTCTACCTCATTCAACCCCTTCCAGAATCTCTCTCTACCTCATTCAACCCCTTCCAGACTCTCTCTACCTCATTCAACCCCTTCCAGACTCTCTCTCTACCTCATTCAACCCCTTCCAGATTCTCTCTACCTCATTCAACCCCTTCCAGACTCTCTCTCTACCTCATTCAACCCCTTCCAGACTCTCTCTCTACCTCATTCAACCCCTTCCAGACTCTCTCTACCTCATTCAACCCCATCCAGACTCTCTCTCTACCTCATTCAACCCCTTCCAGACTCTCTCTACCTCATTCAACCCCTTCCAGACTCTCTCTCTACCTCATTCAACCCCTTCCAGACTCTCTCTCTACCTCATTCAACCCCTTCCAGACTCTCTCTACCTCATTCCATTTCAATTGAAAGGGGCTTTATAGTGGTGGGGAACATTTGTTTACATTGCCAAAGGAAGAGAGAAATCACACAGATAAATAACAAAAGGGAAAAATGTAGAGAATCTGCCGTTCTAAGTAAACAATACACAACATTATAAAGGTTTTTCAAATGGTATATTATTAACTATAGAAAGTGTTGTGACAATGTGTACATAGTTGCAGTATGAATGACCAGGGAAAATAAAGACATGAATGTTGTTACGGATACCATATTGTTTGTGCTCCACTCGCAATCTATTTCTTTCAGCAACGAGTCGCAAATTGCAATATTCCATCTAACAGACACTGGAGTTTATCAACGTTTGACTGGAAATTATGGTTCTGTAAATATGATGTGTACATTTTCTAATCGCTGTCCCTAATCTTTCCAACTGTAGCTGACAACTCATGAACACTGGTTTGTGTATGTTCTAATGGGTGGTGTGTGTCTCTGAGCATGTGAAGGATGGAGGAGGAGGTATATAGCCACACGGGTACAAGTGCCCCAATAAGCCCAGATGGGGGTTCGCATGGACACACACAGACACACACACACAAACACACACACACACACACACACACTTAACCCACCAACTATACTGCCAAAACTCTTTCGTGGGTCATCTGTCACATGAATAGGGTGGAAATGCAGTGTTCTGAGGCATTGTGTGTGTGTGTACGTGTAAGTGTGTGTGTGTGTGTGTGTATGTGTGTGTCAGAGGGTTTCGTGGGGTGATAAGTGGTATAGAACAACTCTCAGATAAGTGTTTTGCAAACCGGTCTGCTTTTTTTCCCAGGTGGGTCGGCCACTCTGTCTGGCTGGGCAAGTCATGTGACAGTTTCTGCAATGTTAGTAGTTAAATCTGCAGCTAATGGCTGTTTGGTTTGGATTAACAGGGTTCATTACCCAATGGTCCCACAGTGCCAGGCTCATTACAGACACACACACATGCACACTCCACCGTCCAACTTTCCCTCTCACCCCCTCCTCATTTCCCTCCCCTCTCTCTCTGAGGCTGGATTGGAGTAATTCGGGGGATAATTCCAGGGATAATCTCCCATCAAACGTTTCGGACCGCTGCCACCCTGTTTGCTCACTGCCTGATTACCAGCCTGGCAGTGCCAAACACTTCGGCTGACCGCTGTATCACAGACACACACACACATCAACCATGCCAATATTCAATTCAGTAGTTTACAAATAAACACACTCACGCCAACCAAGCGCTGAGTTCCTGATGGTGGTATGTGTGTGATTTGAACACCCCCTAGTGGTAGAACTCACAAGCTACATGCATTGACTCATCCTACCCCCAGGTTTCAAATAGAATCCTTGCGGGGTTTCACATACTGACCAACACTGCCCTCTAGTGTCACACTATCTGTTTTCACACTTGAATATGCTTCCTACAGAAATCAGGGATCACCCTGTGATCTTTAACTTCTGATCGGAGTTCAGTCTGTCATCCTCTAGTCCTGATGGCAGATGTTTAATCAAAACCCAACACACATGCACAAACACACACACACCTTGCTGTTACCATGGTGAGACATACCTGAAGACTTGCTCTGCTAACAACTCAATTCGAGGGTCTTTTGTCAGAGTTTAATTCCACAATGATATTCTCCGTGAGAGCAGTATGAAGTGTCTGTCGTTTAGAGGTGTCCTGCCACTCAATGTCCCCTCCGGTCGTTAAGAAGCATGTTGTCCTTAAGAGGTCTTCCTTCATTCTGAAGTATGCCGTAGTTTCAAAGTATCCCATCAGTGAGTCACCAAAGCTTCCTTCATTTAGTCATTACATTTGGTGCATGAAGACCCAGGTCCAGGAAGCTCTCATCAGCTCCTGACGCTCCTTGTGACTGACTCTGACAGTTCCCTCAGGGAACACCAGCCCAGTGTTGCTTAGAGACAGAGTCTCAGCAAGAGTCACAGAGTCAGAGAATGAGTCAGAGAGTCAGCCTTCAACACAGCCCAGCACTACTGACCAAACAGTCACAACTGTCACCAACACTACGTTTGCCACACCCCTTTCCCACTCCACCTCCCTGCTCTACTCATCATCCTCCATTCCATTCAACTCCTGAACCACTGGGTCCAGCTGTCTGGAGGGACTCGGTCCCTGCCACGTTTCACCCAAACCTTCTGTCACCTCATTCCCTGTCAAGCGCTCTCCTCCTGCCCATCTCTCCGGTTCTACTCATCCTATCCTTATATACTCTCCACCAGAGTTCGGCCGCCTTATTTCCGTCCCTCCTCCTTCCAGTCTCGAGCAGACTGCATATATTACCAGCCGCACACAATGGTCTGTCTGCTTATTGTTTATGAATTTAGCAGCGCCGCAGGCCAAACAAAGGCTATTTTCATAAGAAACCTCCATTTCATTTCAGTTCCAATTAGATAGTGGGGTAAATAATGGAAGTGGCCCTGCCGCGGCCCCTAAGGATGTCAGGACCCATTCAGAGCCATTCAATGGGGCCTTATTGCTTTCCTTCACAAAGAGAGCATGTGGATGAGCGTTCAGACTTTCAGACTAAAACACACAGGGCAGAAATGGTCGGGAAGAGACAGGCGACCCGTGACAATAACAAACCTTTAAGGGGAAGGACGGTGTGTTTACTTATCCTTCTACCCATCAATTCATCCTTCACTCGTCTCTTTCCTTCATTCTCTCCAGTGTGGGTATATTGTTAGGCCTGGAAATTAATGACAGACAGTTGAAAGGGAGAAAGGAGGACAGGGATAGAAAGGGCAGCTCAGTTCACAATACATGTCAACTCTGAATGATCACTGGCCATTGAATAGGCAGGAGGAGGGAGGAAAAGTGTGTATATCTGTCTGTGTGTGACTGTCTGTCGGTGTGTGTGTGTGTGTGTGTGTCTGTGTGTCTGTGTGTGTGTGTGTGTGTGTGTGTCTGTGTGTGTGTGTGTGTCTGTGTGCCCAGAGCTGATTGAGAAACAGCTTTGAAACTAGAGAGAGAAAAAGCAGAGTTTGGAACCTTGCAGCTCTTCCTGAACTCTACCACATCCCTGGCCACATTATGGAGATTTCACACATAGACTAGATTTTGACACTTTCATTTTGATGGAGAGATAATGAGAGGGAAAGGGACAGGAAAAGATGCACAGACAGAAAGTGTGGGGAGAGAGAGAGAGCAGGAGAGAGAAAAGCTATTCAACTAGCACAACTTCCTTTTCCAGTTTCTTTCACACACGCACATTTCTTGACAAATAACTCTGCTCCACTGCTTCTTTGTTGGAAATGTGCATGTGTGAGACATTATTTAGGCAAATAAAAAAAGGATGAATCACTGTTGTTGTAGACTGCTCTGTAGCAGTATAAACATCTGATCAGTAACCACATGGTTGCTACACAAAATCCCTGGGTGGGCAGATGCTGGCTGACTCCTGATAATGTTACAGGTAATGTAGTATACAGCATCTCCTGGGTGGGCAGATGCTGGCTGACTCCTGATAATGTTACAGGTAATGTAGTATACAGCATCTCCTGGGTGGGCAGATGCTGGCTGACTCCTGATAATGTTACAGGTAATGTAGTATACAGCATCTCCTGGGTGGGAAGCTGCTGGCTGACTCCTGATAATGTTACAGGTCATGTAGTATACAGCATCTCCTGGGTGGGAAGCTGCTGGCTGACTCCTGATAATGTTACAGGTCATGTAGTATATAGCATGTCATGGATGGGGAGCTGCTGGCTGACTCCTGATAATGTTACAGGTCATGTAGTATATAGCATCTACTGGATGTGCAGCTTCTGGCTGACTCCTGATGAGCTGGGTGACTGTGAGGCTATGAAACACTGACACTGATTCTAGATACAGAGATACTGCCACTTGGTTGGAATCGCATTGCTATGACCTGCACCAGAGGAACATAGCTATGGTTAAAGGGGTAAAGCAAAACACTGTCAGAGCCTGGAAAAATGCTAAATAAAACAAACTAGTTACCAGAGTAGTCATCAACCCTTCAGCCAGGCTTCCTGCAGTAAATGGAGGGTCAGAGTCAGTCTCCTAAAAACACATTTATTCATCCAAAGGCTCACTGTTTCAGCAGTGTTTATATGTACACCAAAGCGTACCAATACCAGTCAGTCCATTTCTGCTTTTTTCACCTGCTGAAAAGCGGAGACACAGGGCTCCAACCACAAGGCACACCACAGAGGACCACAGAGGACCACAGAGGACCACAGAGGACCACAGAGGACCACAGAGGACCACAGGATGATGGAAACACAACCACATGGATCCAGTTCAGGGTAATTAAATAACAGACATGGAGAAAAGTTTGCTGTTGTTGTACAGCAGAACTGGATTGCTTTGCTGAATGTCATTTGTAAAGCGACCTGTGGGAGGCCAGGGATGGCTCTACGTACGTTCCTTGTGGTGGAGGTGGGATCATGTCACATGAGCGGTAACACTCAAGGCCCCGAGTGTGTCTGTGCACCCAAATGCACACATTTGTATCTGCATCCAGTAACTGAAGTCACACACCACATCACTCTCACGTTCTCTCTTACACACACACACACACACACACACACTTCATAAATTAGTCTCGTCCCAGGTGGGGTCGTTCATGCTCTTTAACACCCTCCTCACAACCTTCTCCAAATCTTTCCGTGCTTTATGCTCCTCCTCCAGCGACCTCTTCATCTTCTTATAGTCCTGTTGAGGGGTCAATGGTCAATGTATGAGACTGGAAGCATTTGGTTGTAATGTTTTTCGACAGCTGTCATTAGCTCTCACAAGCGCCCTTCACAGTAAAACAGAGGGGTCATTTACCTGTTTCAACTGCTGTACCTCGTCCCTCATGGAATACACTGCATCCACCAGGCTCCTGCATCCACACACACACACACACACACACGAAACACAAGTTGTCAACACTCAACCAAGATTCTTCAGCACATGAGAGAAATTGTCAAAGGTCACTAAGGTTCTCAGCCCTGACCAAAAGTCAGAGGGGGGAAGGAGGAAGAGAAGGGCAAGAGGTGGGGGCGGTGGAGTTCTCACTTCTCTCCCACCACAGTCTGTCCGTTGCTCCTGGTCTCCTCCACAATTATCTTCTCCTCTCCAGGGATGACGACTTGAAGCCCGGTGTCCCTCTGCGTCATCCCTGTTCAGAACACAACACAACAGGCTAGACACACTCATCTGGAGGTGGGTTGGACTTCCAACCGCAAATATTTGAGGCATAGAGAATGATAGAGGTCACCGGTGGCTGAAGTGCTGTTTTAGCAGGGGCACTGACATTATAATGAAGTCAACTAAGTGGGCCTCTAAACTTCTCTGATCGACCCCACCTGATAACAGGGTGAGTCATGTCTGACCAGGAGGGGAAATTTACGACTTGAAAATTGAGATCACGTCAACAGCACGGCTTCATTTACAGAACACTGGTAACTCTATAGTGATGCTCTCTGTTATTCTCTATGGGCGGAAGTTAAACCTGGGGAAAGTAAGATGACCCAAGATCTGTCGCCTGGAGCCACATCTATTCAGAGCGGTTTAGCAAATGTCAATGACTGAGTGCTTGATTGGTGCTGCTGTGTGATTGCCTCCATGGCAACTCAGGCAAAACAAGGAAACAACTGGACATAAACACAGGTCACTAAAGAGACAGTGGGTTAGCTGGTCACGCACAGAACAAGACACAGAGGGGCCACAGACAGGAAGAACAGGTGGAAGAGAAAGAGGGAAATATGATGTCCTGATCCTCCTGTGTATTCACCTCACCACCACACCACTGACTTAAGCAGACAGAAATAAAAACAGGCATATTATTGATGAGAGAAAAAAAACATTCTGATTTCACATTTCCTGTTTTTAAAAGATTCTGCCTGGAGCCTTTTTGACAGGGACCTGACAACACCACATCAGACAAAACACCCAGAATACCAACAGCTAGCAAACGACAGATTTATTCAAAACTCTATGATGTACAGCGATTCTGAGCTCCTGTCATAAACGTCGATATGGACATCTATAACAAATACTCTGTATGGGTTTCTTTCAGATAGGTACACTGGTGGGTGGGTGTGGTTGGGGCGGTGGGGTCATATACAGCATAAGAGAACACAAAACACACAGTTGGACAAAGAAGTCACCTCACCCAGCCTCTCCTGAATGCTTTGTTCTTTTGTTTTTCAACCACAGAATGCACCGCAGTTAAAAAATAAAACACAACATGAGGACAGTCAAATTCTTCTTTCAAATACTCATGTAACAACCATGGTTTGGCTCATGACTATTTCTGTTCTGTTCGCATAAACTATCTACAAAAAGGAGGCTTTACTTCACGTCCATCCGTCTGGATAAATATGTTTCTCACATATGGATTCTGTCACACTACTTCTCCTGTTGACACCTCCTCAACACTGACATGGTAGATTTACACTGTACTGTACAGGCACACTTAATATCTAGCAAGATAACTAGGCTGCGTCATACAAACAATCTGATGATGTCATAGACGCAGTCTGATGATGTCATACACACACTGAGTCAGTAAAGGAAGGAACAGTAACAGACCGTTCATATTTAACAGATTTCCACTACCACAGCATTTGGGCAAAAATGTATTCAAACAATCCATGTTGTCTCAATGTCCAGTGTTAACTTTGAAACCATATCTTTGAATGTAGAGAAACAGAAAGAGAGAACGAGAGCAGAACTGTAAGTTCCACAAATTAATTGTACACACTGATGTACACTTTGAAATTAAAATAATACAAATAAAATACATTACTTATAAAATAATTTAAGGAAAATAAAGACATTTTTAATAAATATATAAATAACATCAAGCAGTATATTCCATATATGGTTTGAATATCTGTGGGGAGAGAGGACTGATTCAAAGCAGAGAGTCAAATTAAGATTTGTACTATGATTCTAAGAAAAACACAATAATTATTGTAATTAACGCATGGAAGAGCATGGTAGGAAATGTGTTCAAGGACAATGCTTAAATTTGTAACACTGCCTTATTGGGATTCAAAAACTGGACCTGCCAGGTTCGTGTGACATTTCTGGATAGGTGCTGCCAGGGTTTTTAGTTTTAAGCACATTTTCGTACTCTACAACACAGTGGCTTGAATGTTCAAATCAAACCAAGGAAACAATTTCATTCAGGTCCCTTGAGAAACACGAGCAGCAATTACGTTGACTAATTCACATTTTGATTTCTTGGGATACTACAAAACGTGCAAGTGATTTTAAAGCCTTATTAGAAACTGTGTTTATGCTACATACTGTACCTCTGGGTCCTATATTAAATCCATCTGTTTGAGTGAATTGATAGATATTGAAAACATGTAATCCGTTCATATCCATAATGCTCTGCAGCCACACAGAATTAGTAAGAAACAAGTTCTATTTACACTCTTCTCTATTACAGGAAATCACAGGGTGGCGTCCATACTCAATCAAGTTCATGTAGTTGCCGTCAAACGTCAGGTCTGATTTTATAGCGCCATTTACACAGCATAAATGTCTACACGTGTGGGTATGTTGGGTCATTCTGGGGTAGAATGAGGGTGGTCACACGGGACTCTACAGTGCAAGAGTTTCACTTACATTTCTGCGACATAAAATATTCTACGGTCAAGTATTAGTCACGCAAGTCGTCATTTATAGAATGGGACAAACCGTGCAATGTTTTCAAAGTATTTCAGAGTTTTCGTTTAATAGCTGTTACCATTTCAACCGCGCACCGCAATACTAATAGAAGTGACTACGTGTAGTTAACCGCGGTTGTCACCGCTGCAGAGCTTTGAAAGATAATTCATACGTGAGACTTTTTAACCAAACAGTCTCTCGAAGTTACTGCTGTTGGGGTATTTATAGTTTCACATGCTTTCTGGTTTTCCAACTTAGTTTCAGCTGCAACTGCTAGCGAAGACGTCAAGATTACCAGGGTCAGATTCTAGCTATCTAGAAATTCTCCCAGAGACTCCAGCCTCCAGCCCTTACAGCTCCGCCTGAGAAGTCTCATCTGTAATATTTTAGTTTAGTTCACAAGGGCTGAATCTCATTTCGAATACTTGCATACTATATAATATGCCAGATTAGTATGCGAGAAGATTTGTATTTCCCAAACCATAAAACACTGAAAATAGAATGCCACAGGTTCATCCCGGATGGTCTACTATTTCTGGTGGATTTTCGAAGTATGCATCCTTGCTTGCTTTTTGGGGTGTATAAACCACAACCCCTTGCGCAGTAAAATTATTTTCACTTTACGAAAATGTTATCATCATCCATACTGATAGTTATTTCATCAATGTCAATCACATATGAAAGAAAAACTAACGTTGTTGTACCCTGAAATGAAATGGCTTTGGCAGTGTAAAAGGTCGTCTTCAGTCTCGCTAGCATGGGCTCAATTCTTACGACTATTCCAAGTTGAGGGACACCAGTATGACTGTAAGCTATTAAAACGGCCAGTGGCAAAAGCCTCACATTTCGTAGAGGCTATTTGTGGTGGAAATAAACAACTTGCAGTACTTAGTATGCGATTTGAGATTCATTTAGACGCATTAGAAATTGAGCACTATAAACCGGGTGGTTTGAATTCTGAATGGTGATTGGCTGGTAGTTGTGGTATATGAGACCGTTAATGCACCAGAGGAACAGCTATGGTTAACATGCACTCCTCTAATGATGTGGGACAGTAATGCTTCTTGGGGTTTGTGGTGTATTGCCAGAAACTATATATTCCACAACCCTACTTGCTTCTAGAGAAATCGGTTCATTTTAAACACTTGTTGTGTTATGGCGTAGAGGAGGGGGATATTTTGGCTGGTTAAAAATCTGAGTGGCTGGTAGATTTTTTCACTGATTTAATCCAAGGCCCAATGCCTCCTGAATGCTACTGTTTGACAAAATGGTTTTATTATATACTTGCAGCACTGGTTTTCCTGAGAGAAAGAAATTTGTCAAATACTTCAGTGCAAGGCTAAATATGAGGACAAAGCAAGCGGATAAATGCAATAATGAATGAATACTTTTTGGATTGGATCTCCAGAACTGATAAGGGGTTAAAAAGTACTTCTATGTTGTCCTGCAGACATTAGGTTCAATTATACTAATTCTAAATACTAACAGTCAAGTCTATCAGTCTGACAGAGGTCCACTGTGTCGTGCTACAGACCCAAGTCTCTGCTTTTGATAGTATTGTTGCTTTTTTAAGTATGTTTAAGTACTGCATCTTGGAAAGACTTGATACAGATTGCACATGTAAGTAGCCAGGGAATTTACCATACATGTTGTTTAGGGGAAGCGGGACAGGAATATCATATTTTAAACAATATTCTATAGATACCTACACTCACCTAAAGGATTATTAGGAACACCATACTAATACTGTGTTTGACCCTCTTTCGCCTTCAGAACTGCTTTAATTCTACATGGCATTGATTCAACAAGGTGCTGAAAACATTCTTTAGAAATGTTGGCCCATATTGATAAGATAGCATCTTGCAGTTGATGGAGATTTGTGGGATGCACATCCAGGGCACGAAGCTCCCGTTCCACCACATCCCAAAGATACTCTATTGGGTTGAGATCTGGTGACTGTGGGAGCCATTTCAGTACAGTGAACTCATTGTCATGTTCAAGAAACCAATTTGAAATGATTCGAGCTTTGTGACATGGTGCATTATCCTGCTGGAAGTAGCCATCAGAGGATGGGTACATGGTGGTCATAAAGGGATGGACATGGTCAGAAACAGTGCTCAGGTAGGCCGTGGCATTTAAACAATGCCCAATTGGCACTAAGGGGCCTAAAGTGTGCCAAGAAAACATCCCCCACACCATTACACCACCACCACCAGCCTGCACAGTGGTAACAAGTCATGATGGATCCATGTTCTCATTCTGTTTACGCCAAATTCTGACTCTAACATCTGAATGTCTCATCAGACCAGGCAACATTCTTCCAGTCTTCAACTGTCCAATTTTGGTGAGCTCGTGCATTTAGGGGTGTGGTCTTGACCAGGACCACACCCCTAAATGCATTGAATCAACTGCCATGTGATTGGTTGATTAGATAATTGCATTAATGAGAAATTGAACAGGTGTTCCTAATAATCCTTTAGGTGAGTGTACATCCTATAAATGCTATTGATGACACTGTATTTGCTGAGCATGCAGTGGTCTGTGAGTTAAATACTCTCGGGGTCTGATACAGGGAAACTAGAGTCATAGCAGAGATATAGTATAAAATATAGAATGAACGACTTTCATGTTATACGGAAAGGTCAAACATCAGAGGTCCATAGAATAGACTGCTTCAAGAATCATCTGAATATCAGACACAGGGTCCCTATGGCTCCATACCCGCACCCCCCGCCCCCCTCCCATCCCACCCAATCATGTCAAGGAAAACAAAACGGTGGTAAACAGACGTGTCCTATCACAAGCCTGGTCACAAAGAGGGGAGACACAAAAACATGGAGATTTAAACAAACACGGAACGTCCCACCCAGAATGAACAGTTACAAATAAATAAATAAATAAATACAAAATCCACTAAATTAACACAATTAAATAATTAAGAAGTAATTGAAATAAATAAAAAGTAAAAACTCTTTTAAAAAATCGCATTTGTTGTAGCGCCCAGGTTACGGGGTTGGCGTGCCGCAACTGTGCCACACGGCGTGGCATGGCCCGGAAGCCCCGTGGTTCTGGGGTTCAGTTCTGGTGGGAGATGCAGCTCTTGCGTGACACCGAGCCCATCCTGTAACTGTGGGTCGTCCACACAGAGTCGTAGTCTGAGTCCTCCGACAGGTCGGAACCGGTCATGTCGGGCCGCGACACACTGCTACGGCGGCCCGGGGAGTCCACACAGGACCGGTCCACGTCCCCCAGAACATGATTGTGCATGAGGTCAGTGCCCTGCCAGGCTGGTGGGGCGGGTGGGGGGGGGGGGGGGGGGTGTACGAACGCATGGGGCGGGTGGGGGGGGGTGTAAATAATGTGGATGACGAGGGAAAACCATAACCAATGACGAACGGACGATGGATTAAATCAGAACAATAAGACGCAATCATTAAACATGGTTTTCAGAGGAACAACCCCAGGAAGACAAATGATGGAAAAAGAGGAGGAACAAACATCAACAGAACATTGAAGGAGCGGTGAGGAGAAGAGAGACAGAGATAGACTGTTAGGAACAGATATAAGAACTTGCAACCAGGTTAGGAATAACAAGGACAAGTGACCGCTGGGGCTGGAAAGAAACTGTGTGTTTTTGGTGTGTGTGTTTGCTGGATGCGTGTGTGTGTGTTTTTTTATTGGATGCGTGTTTGTGTGTGTGAGTTTTTACTCGATGTGTGTGTGTGTTCATATTGGAGGTGTGTGTGTTTTTACTCGATGTGTGTGTGTGTTTTTCCTGGAGGTGTGTGTGTTCTTACTGGAGTTGAGGGTCTGTCTGGTCTTGGCACTGGTACAGTAGGCTTCTATGACCTTTAGGATCTGAGCATCTTCCTCTAGGGCAGCCATACCTGGAGGTCAGAGGAGGTTAAAACAGGTTCAGTAACACACATTTTAGGATTCTCCTGAGTCCTTTCCCTGCAAGGACCTTTCGCCCAGCACATTTTCTTTCTCCAGGTTAGTTAAATGTGAACATACACACACACACAAATAAAAC